>NC_056742.1:140544177-140546677 GCF_019279795.1 Protopterus annectens | reverse complement strand
AAGCATTTTGTTTTCTAACAAAACGTAAGTTACACACCATACTGCAGCTGACGTTTTTTGTAATACAAAAATTCTGCAGCCGAGATTCTATAATACAGACATTCTGCATTGAAATCTGTGAAGCACGGACCTGAAGAGTTTCAGCAATGAATAATACAGGAGAGCTACGAAAACAGAATAACTCTGAAGGTGCATTTCAGTCAAATGCATATTTCATAATGTAAGCTAGTAGGAAGAGAAGGGGTTCTAAAATGAAGTACCCATGCCAGGTTAACTGTGAAGTTAAAAGGCAGAGAAGAGGAATCTTTAAGAAAACTGTGACAGGAGATGCAAAGAAAGAATCAGATGTTTAGGAACAATGTGAATAGTTAATATGGCAGAAAGAAAGGCGTTTAAAAATAGTAATGATAGTTTTAGATGCATCTAGGAAGAAAAAATGCTAATGCAGAATGTCATCTTGCACTGGGAAATGGACTGCAACTGTAAGAGACAAGTACGATAAAGTATGACATTTACTGATAATTTGTTTACTTGTCTACTTCCAATGACTTGGGTAGTCGCAGCACTAGGCATGTGTTCAACTTTTATGGCATACACAAAAGGCAAAACAACCAATCTGAGCAAGAAAGTGATACAGGAAAAAAGTAAGGAGAGAATAGGCAGAAAAAAAATGAGTTAAAGACTTTAATTCTCATATGAAACTCTCCAAGCATGTTACTTACACCTAAGATATGATGCATGCCACAAAAAAGCAATAGTACACAAAGAACAAAACACAGAGAAGTAAGGTAGAAGAAAAAGAAAGAAAGTACAGCTCTGGTAGTAACTTACCACAACTGTAAATGTTTTGAATGTAAACTCTAGTGCAATCACATCACAGAACTCTACTGCAGTATGAGACAAGTAAGCCCAATGCTTAAGACAAATCTGCCTGAAACAATCCCACATTCTCTCACTGGCACAAAAATTAAAATACTGTGCAGGTGTGAAAAACTGCCTCTTTACTGCTGGTATTCCTAGATGTTGCAAAAATCAGCATTTTAGGAGGAAAACAAAAAAAAAAATAGTAATCAAAACATCACCCCCCTCCCCAGGGTGTAAAGGTGAAGACAGTAATGGAGAAGTAGTATCAGACTCTTAATATACATGCATACATCAGCTCATTCCCAGAGGGGATGCTTAACATGTTGATGAGCTGCTGACTGAAGACAGAAAAATTATAATGCCTTGATCAAGGAGTGCCTGACAATTTACCAACAAATTTCCTACCAAACAAAATTCTTACCACCAGATATTGAATGTAATAAACCCCAACAGGAGAAAAAAAAAAGATAGCTATACCTCAAATGCACAAATCACCTGTATAATGGCACTGTTGTGGAAAGGGTGTTGTATTGCACAGGGTTAGGGTTGGCAAAAAAAAAAAAAAAAGAAAGGGTGAGTGGAAGGGTAACACTCCCTCCCACTCTGCTCCACTTGTCTGTGCTAACCATACCCAAACACATTATATTACAAAACATCTTTATCCTAATAGTTTCACTAAGCAACACACACACAATGCTCACCCATAACATAGCTTCTATTCCCTTTCCCAGCCATTACTCTAGCCCTTACTTGCATAGACTTGCACACATCCTGAATGCCATAACATTTGGTATAACCTAACGTGTCAGCATTTGGTATAACCTAACGTGTCAGCATTCTACTAACGCGCACTTCTGCCTTCTGACATTTGGAGGACACAGTTTGTATTCAATCAACTGACAGGTACTTCTGGTCATGATGAGCCCCACCCTCCAATGAACATTTACAACCCCAAACCTGAAAAAAGCTCAAATACTGGCTCTTTCAGAGACAGCACAGTCACAGAAAACCTAAAGCTCTTCTAACTATGGCAGGTGTAGGGGAAAAGGTGGGGAAGGTAACCTTGTATCCACACCAGCCCCTAGGCAGCCATAACATGCAAGAGGAAAACCCAGCTGCATCAGTGTTCCTATTCAAACATCTACTGTCAAGGAAAGTTCTTTATACAACTATACATTTTTCACATGGATCACTGCCAAAGCTAACTTATTTTCAGGGGAGATGTTGGTCAGGGTGCAGGAGCAGACTGCAGGAAGCCTTGCAGGACTTCAGTGGTGAAACCTACTCCAGCCCTGGGCAGAATGTCCTCCCTCTGCTGTGTTTGGAAAAGGTGTGCATATGATCAAGTGGATGTCTCCAGGATGGCCTGTCACCCTTTAAAGAGGGCAACAGCAGCATCAGCAGTTATCGTGGCCCTTACTGTGCGTTGTCTAACAGGTCTAATCTAAAACATCGACTTACCATTTCACCGACATTCAAAACAGCAAGACCAAAATGTCAGAAATTTACAATCATGCACTCCCGTAACATCATATTTCCTCCCCAAGAAAGTACCCACTTGGCCAGCAATGATAACATTACAAAAAAAAGCAAATTACACCCACTAAAGTGGGGGACTGCTCCCCCGCACACCACC
>NC_056742.1:140441677-140539177 GCF_019279795.1 Protopterus annectens | reverse complement strand
TTTAAGGCCAGGAGAAACAAGTTTGCATCCTTTGCTAATTATCTAAACCAATACCTTTCCTATTTATTGCTCATGAGTCCAATAACTTCACTCAAACTATTTAGCGGTTACCTTTCAAAATGGGATACTTGCATACCATTTACACCCCTTGCAATAAAGTTTATTTTAATTGCATTTGTTTTATGAGGATTGAATCTGTAACCCATGCCAGAATACAAATGCCCAGAGATTCCTCAATTTTATCAATGCAAATACCTTGGAACAGCTAGTCAATACACCCCCCCCCCCCAAGAGGTGATAATATCTTGGACTTGGTATTAACCAACATGAGTAACCACTGCAACACCCCTACAATATCATCCTCCCTGGTAAGATCTGACCATAAAGCGGCCACTTTCGAAGTCAGCATTTCCCCTGACCCCTATCTAGCTAGGGTCAAACAAAAAAACTTCTCCAAAGCGGATAACACCCTCCTGAGGGATGGTATAAACAACCTCGAAAGTACTATATAAGCATTATATAGATGCATGGAATCAGGAATACCTGACAGGACAAAATCATCTTCCGCAAGGAAGAGTAAACCTGTCTGGTGGATATCTGCAATAAACTATATAACAAAAGGACAAAAATTACTGTCCAGGACCAAGAGGGAGCAGGTGCCCAATTGCAAGCAATCTTTCCTCACCTGAACAAGCAAATAAGAGCACTAGTGAAATCCTCTAAAGCCAACTTAGAGTCCAAATTGGCCACATCTACCTGAGACGATCATAAGGCCTCCTTCACATATGTCCACAATCTCAAAGGAAACATTCAGATCTGTTCAAAACTGGTGGTCTGGTCAAGGACACCACATATACAAATTCTGTAGATATAGCCAATCAAGTGGCTGACAAATTCAGCTACAACTTCTCCCCTCTGCCCCCCCCCCCCCATCAGTAAATCAGGACATCCCCAGTACCTGCCCCCACCACTTATCTCTAGGGAACAGGTCATCACTGCCCTCTCAAAGGCAAAAAATACAGCCTCCATGGGACCCAGCAACACCCCAGGCTGCATCCTACATGAACTCAGGCATGAACCTGTATAGCACCATTAGGCACCCTATTCAACCAAAGCCCAAGTACCGGCTTTGTCCCAGCAGAGTGGAGGACAGCCACCATCATCCCTTTACACAAAGGTGGAGTATCCACAGGCCACAGATCCAGGAAATTATAGACCCATCAGCCTAACTACCTGATCTGCAAGGCCATGGAACAGATCATCATGGACCTCATTAACAAGGACATTGGCAACCTCCAAACACTCGACCCCACACAGTTTGGCTTTGTTAAGGGGAGGTTCATGTCTGGTAAATCTGGTCAACTTCTTTGAGACAATCACCAAAGCCATGGACAAGGGGAAGATGGTGCACACCGCCTACCTTGACCTGGCCAAAGCCTTCGACACTATTCACCACTCAGGCACAGTAGATAAACTCTCTCAACTAGGCATCAATCCATATGTTATCAGATGGGTAGCAAACTGGCTCACTGATAGAACCCACCTAATCAAAATAGCGGAAGCCACCTCAAGTAGTACACCCGTAACAAAAGGTGTACCCCACGGATCGGTCTTGGGGCCTTATTTGGGATATACTTCTCTGAGGTGCAGGCCAAAGCCAGTGGGCTATGGATGACCAAATTTGCAGATGCAAGTTCCCCAAGTGATGTGGATATCTTCCAAGAGGGTCTCACCCAACAAATTATTATGGTTATTAAATTATGCTTGCCTAAACTGCATAAAAACATGGCCAATCCTCCAGGCCGTCCAACTATTGCAGCCTGTATATATATATTTTTTAATAATATAGGTCTATTAATACACAATTATTTGAGACAGTTTGTAGTGAAGTTAAGATCTTATTAGAGATTCTTTTGATTTTTTTTTTAAATAAAATACCTAATGTGACATGGGATAAGGACATGTATTGGTTTACCATGGACGTAAAAAGCCTACATACTAGTATCAAACATGAACATGGTATCAAAGCTTTATCATATTTTTTAGGAGGCAATCCTTTGTCTCATATTGTGGAGCGCACACATTTTTGCCTACTGACTAATTATTACCACCAGTTACAGGGTGGCAGCTATGGGGGGCTTCTTTTGCCCCCATGCATGCTAACTTGCTGATGGCCCTTTCTGAATTGGAATATTTATATAAGCATAGGTTTGTATGTGACCATGTCACAGGTTACTATAGACACAAATTATTTAATTTGCATATGTAAAAGTGGTAAAAGCAGTACTGAAAGTTTTCATCAGAATTTAGAGAATAATGAATATGGTTTAAGCTTTGAAGATCTACAATATGGTAAGCAAGTTAGAACTACAGTTCACAGGAAATTTATGAATAGTAATTTTTTTTTACATGGGGAAAGTTTTCATCCTAACCATATCTTAGAATCTCTACCTCATGGGGAGTTTCTTCATTTCATAGGATTTGCAATAACAGAGAGGACTTTGTGGTGGAATGTAAGAAAAGTTTTTAATATGTTTAACAGAAACTATGAATATAATGTAGTTTAAAAAATCTTTGCAGAGGGTAGTTTCACAGAGAATTGGTGATGTTTGTTCAGATGTTTATTCTAGAGGTATTTGTATTAAAAGAATAGTTAATAATAGAAATACAAATAGTCTGAATGAGAAAGTCTACTTTGTATCCAATAGTCTTAGTGGTGAAATAGACACAATAATAAAAAAATTTTAGGGAATTCTTAGTGAGGTATAGTGAACTAACTAATATTATTAGTCACTATCCTTCTATTTCCTATAAGCATGGTAGGAATTTAAGGGATATTTTAACCTCTAGTTTTTTTTTATCCCCCCCCCCCCCCAATGACACAATCAATATAAATCCCTCTTTATTGGGCACATTTCCCTGTGGTGAATGTAGTGTATGTTCCAATGTGGTCATATGTTTTGATAAAATAAATGGTGTTCGTTTTTTTTTCCTTCTGGTAGATTTTCTTGTGCTACTGTGGGCATTGTTTATGCCTTGAGATGCCCCTGTAATTTGTATTATATAGGGGAGAGCAAAAGGAAGTTTAGGATAAAACTTCAGGAACATAGTAGGGACATAACAGAAATTAAATTAATATTGCTATGCATTTTAAGGAGAAACACCATAGCAATTTTTCTTTATTACAGGGTTGTGTCCTTGAACAAGTGTCCATACAATTTTGCGAAATGTGCGTTTTAAAAAAAAATTAAAATATAAATAGATTCCTTATAAAGTAAAGTTTGATACGCTGTTGCCTTTAGGCTTGAATTTGGAAATTAAATTAGAAGCAATTTTTATGCTATGTGTTAATTTATGTGACTATTTAATATGTTTTGTATCGGTGTATTTGTATTAGTCCTGGAAGACTGCGTGCTGAGGTGCTAGAGTGTTTATTGAGTGCTGTTTTGTATTAAACTTTTACTGTGGCTGGTTGTGGATTTCTCACCCTAACAAATGACTGGTGCCAGAAACATGGCCTCAAGCTGAATGCCAAAAAAATGCATCATCATCCCCTTTGGGAGAGCGACGTCCCCACATATTATCATGTTAATAACAACGTCCTAAA
The DNA here is from genome assembly GCF_019279795.1 of Protopterus annectens. NCBI lineage: Eukaryota > Metazoa > Chordata > Ceratodontiformes > Protopteridae > Protopterus > Protopterus annectens. The sequence goes on along the minus strand of NC_056742.1, from coordinate 140,535,570 downwards.
CACAATCAGTAGTGAGGGATTTCAGCACCCAGGTTGATAGCAACATGACTTTTGACCACCATGCTGTTTCCGTTGTACGGAAAGCTTTCTACATGACCCACCTCATAAGGTTATTCTCATCCAGGGACAAAGAGGTCGCGGCATCCCTATATTCTACCCTTATAAGGCCAATTACTGAGTACAACGCCCACTTCAGCATGTGCCTCGCATAGCACACGCAGCAGCTGGAGAGACCACAGAGGTTCCTCACCAGGAGAATCCAGGGCCTCAAACATCTACCCTACACAGACAGGCTAAAAGTCCTGTCCCTCTACTCAGTTTCATACAGACTCCTCAGAGGTGACCTCTGTCCCTCTAAGTTTCATACAGACTCCTCAGAGGTGACCTCTGTCTGGCATACAACGCAATCTCAGACCCTACCTTGATGGGACTGCTGCATATCCATAAGTCAAGCTCCACTCGAGCAACCCATATGGTCGGCCTCAACCTGGACTGCAATATCAATAGGACTTGTTGGTGAAAGATGTGTGTCCCAGAGGCTCCCCCATCTGTGGAATAGACACATTTCTCCACGACAAGCAGAGTACCTTATTATCCCTTTTTTAAGTGCAATCTGGACAACTGGATGGGAAACAGAAAATACACCCCTGGGATTCCACCTGTGTCCCTGCTGGACAGGGGCTTTAAGTGCTGACTTGTCTAAACATGGGCTAAACTCTTGGCTAGGCTTATAAGGGCCTCACGGCCAATAGCCTAGTAACCTCCTTCTTGAAGTTCCATTGACTAATAAAATGAAAGAAAGGCTAAATACCAGTTGGATGGTGTGATTGTTTCTTAGTTTTAAGTAGTTTTAAGTATTTTTATATATATGTTCATAGGAGTGTACTAGACTAAAAAGTGTACACACCCCTGTTAAAATGCCAAACCTAAGACCACAACAAACCATTTTCAAAACTTTTCCCACTTTTAATATGGCCTATAACCTGTACAATTCAATTGAAAAACAAACAAATCTGTTAGGGGGAAAAATATAAACTTACAATAAGCTGGTTGCATAAATTGGCACACCCTTAAAACTAATTATTTGTTAAAGCACGTTTTGCATTTAATTACAGCATTCAGTCTTCTTGGGCAGGAGTCTATCAGCATGGCACATCTTGACTTGGCAATACTTGCCCACTCTTCCTTGCAAAAGCACTCCAAATCTGTCAAGATTGCGAGGGCATCTGTTGTGCACAGCCCTCTTCAGGTCACCCCACAGATTTCCTATTGGATTTAGGTCTGGGCCATTCTAAAAACTTTAATTTTCTTCTGGTGAAGCCATTCTTTTGTTGATCTGGATGTATGCTTGGGGTCACTGTCATGTTGAAAGGTAAAATTCCTCATCTTCAGCTTTCTAGCAGATGTCTGAAGGTTTTGGGCCAAAAGTGACTGGTATTTGGAACTGTTCATAATTACCTTCCATCTTGACTAAAACCGCAGTTCCGGCTGAAGAAAAGCAATCCCAAAGCATAATACTGCCACCACCATGCTTCACACCATGAGGGTGGTGTTCTTTTGGTGATGCAAAGTGTTGTTTTTGAGCCAAACGTACCTTTTGGAATTGTGGTCAAAAAGTTCAACCTTGGTCTCATCACACCACTTTTTCCACATACTTTTGGGAGACTTGATGTATTGTTTTGCAAATTTTAGCTGGGCCTGGATGTTTTTCTGTGTAACAAAAGGCTTCCATCTTGCAACCCTACCCCATAGTGCAAACATATGGAGAATACAGAAGATTGTCACATGCAGTACACAACCAGTCCTTGCCAGAAATTCATGCAGCTCCTTCAGTGTTGCTGTAGGTCTCTTGGCAGCCTCCCTGACCAGTTTTCATCTCGTCTTTCCATCAATTTTGAGGGACATCCAATTCTTTGCAACATCACTGTTGTCCCATATTTTCTCCACTTTTTGATAACTGTCTTCATTGTGTTCCAAGGTATAGCCAATGCTGTGGAAATGTTTTTGTACCCTTCTCCTGACTGATACCGTTCAACAATGAGATCCCTTTGATGCTTTGTGAGCTCTCTGCATACCATAGCTTTTGCTGTACAGGCAACTGAATAAATCTCAGGAACATTCTACTAGGCCAGCTGAACTTTATTTGGGGTTAATCAGAGTCTTTTTAATTGATGGCAGGTGTGTACCCAAGAAGACTGAATGCTGTAATTAAATCAAAAGGTGCTTCAACAAAGTATTAGTTTAAGGGTGTGCATACTTATACAACCATCTTATTGTACATTTTTTTTTTATATTTATTCCCCAAACAGATTTGTTTGTTTTTCAATTGAACTGTACAGGTTATAGGTCACATTAAAGGTGGGAAAAGTTTTGAAATTATTTATTGTGGTCTCATTTTTTTATATCACAACAACCTGGCATTTTAACAGGGGTGTGCACACTTTTTATATCCATTGCATATATTTATATTCCATTTGAATCTTGCTTAGCTCTCTTTTAAATGAAGCACATTTATGGTTCTCAAACTTTAAAACAAACACTTTGGAATCTCATACAGTAAATGAGGAGGGGTATGCATTACACGGAGCTTGTTTTCCCACAAAAAGTGTTTTATTTATTTATTTATTATAAATATGCGGAAACACAGTCTGCATCAGAAAAGACAGGTTAACCTCTGGGGCAATGATCCCCAGTGATTTTAAATTTCTGTGTTTACCAGCCAAATGCAGACTGAGGTTCTGAAAGCCAGCAAATGGAATATCTTGATTTTTTTCAATCCTGTTGTACATTAACAGACAGTCCAAAAAGGCATCCAAATGACAGCTGTAGCTCAGCCAGTAAATGAAGTGCTTTGTTGTAGGTTCAAGTCCCATCAAGGCTACATGCTTTTGAGTTGCTTTCTTTGCCACGGGTACAGGGTTTGAATCTTTCCATCTTCATTTGCTTACTGTGGGACCTCGAGCAAGTCATTTAACCAGAAAGTACTTTGGGGCAACTGGGAATTTGGACTACGCTCCTTAATGGTCTCCTGTAACCATCCACGAACCTACCTAATTGCACCCTAGACAAGCAGGCAGACAGTACATACTTAAGATGAGAAAGACTAGAAAAGACACAGAGAAGGAATGAGGCCCGTTTCACCGAAGGACTTCTGCTAGTAGCAATATTCTTTAAAATGGATATTCCATGCACTTAAGTCACATTTAACAAAACCAGTCACCTCCATCACTCTCTTTAGTATTAAATCTCATTTAATAAGAAGTCTATGGTTCATACTTACTAAAGGAATATCTGCCATGGAATACACCACTACTCCCTGGTACTGTGCTGTGTTTTCTGTTATTCTTCCAAGACCAGATTTCAGAATGTGGTTTCCATACAAAAAGGACTGCTCCGACCCTGGCTTTACCCACACCTTATACTGAAACAAAAAGGTAAGTATGTGAAACCAGACTTCTAATACATGGAATGCTATGCTTTGACAATGGTACAGTGACAAATACAATGGTCCATTTAGGCATACCAGTTACTAGTCAAACCTCCTACAACACCATTCTATCATCTGAAAGAATTCTATGCACCACATCTGACAAATTCTCACATTCCTAAGCTACCCCCACCAATACTGCCCTGACCCCACTACGAGGCATCCAATGGTCTACCAAAGATGGTACTAAAACTATTGCTCGGCACACAAATAAAAACAAAAATTCTTATAACTCCCCAGTGAAAAGCCTCTGTTCCACTCGTCCATTTACTACAATGATGCACGTTACTTTATTTAATTTTACATTTGTTTCCCAGGAGAGTCCGACTGGGCAAATTGCCCATTTTCAGAGGAGGACTGCGGAGAAAAGCACCATACAGACACAATTAATAAAACAAGAACATACTCATTACAGTAGAGGATTAATAAACCATACAGTACATGTTAACAACAGAACGTTTCAAAAATAATCATTCAAAACATGCATAGGGATTTTTTTTTTTTTTACAAAAGCAAATCAGAGGGCAACAAAGCTAAGAGTCAATAAATCCTTCACTACCTTAAGCTGTAATTTTCAGATGAAGTGCAACACTTGAGTATTAGACTAAAACAAGGACTTCACTGTATACAGAATATGTGAAGTAGCCTATGTGAGATATATGGTGGACAATAAGATGATTGGTCTATCCTAGGTATGAACAGGTACACTTCCAGGAGGTGGTCTATCCTAGGTATGAACAGGTACACTTCCAGGAGGTGGTTAAGTAGGTCTGAAGAAGAAGTTTTGTTTATTGCTAGTTGTCTGGATTTCTAGAGGAAGGGTATTCCATATTTTTGCAATAGAACAAGAGTAGAGGGAGTCGCCTGAACAATTCCTGCTTTTGGTTATTTAAACTAGTGTTTTGTGGGAGGATCTTAGTAGAAGATTGTTATTGTACTGATTTGGAAGGCCTTGTAGAGCAGGTGTTTTCTTGGGGGTGATACTGGATCTGATGAGCAATTACAAGCTGGTTATAGGTCAGTAAGTTTGGTGGTTCAAGGCAGGATAGTTGTTTGACGCTAGGCACTGGTGGGGCCTGAAGGCTGAGTCAGTAGCAAACTTTGCAGTTTTGTTATAACAGATGGTTGATTTGTTTAGATCTCCTTTACTTGGGTTAATTAGTATGGGGAAAGCATAAAGAAGTGTAGAGAGTAGGTGGGTTTTAGCGATGATAGCTTTACTGTTGTTGGGAGAGGTAGTTTTTGTATCTGTAGAGAGTTCCAAGTTTTTCCTTTTGTTACTCTATGTGCTACATGTTTGTTGAACTGCATGTTGTTGTCTAGCACTCCTAGTAGGTTGGTTTGTGAGTCTAGTGTAATGGGGGTGTTGTTAAGAGATATTTTAAATGGGATAATGCAGTATGTGGCTTTTGAGGGATGGAATAGTATTAGTTGTGTTTTTTTTTAGGGTTAAGCATTAGTTGTGAGTCAGATAAATAACCAAGTTTCTACAGCAGTACAGGATTCATGGGTGATTTTTTGCAGAAGTTGGAGACAGGGGGAAGAGCAAATTATTGTGGAGTCATTGGCATACTGGACCAGACTGGCATGGAGGGTGGCTTTGTGAAGGTAATTTGTAAATAGTAGAGGTATGAGGATGGATCCTTGTGGGACACCTAAGGTAACAGGAAGAAGAGGGGATAGAGTTTCACCATTTTACAGCTTGTTGACGGCTAGATAGACAGTTTTTAAACCATAATAGTGTGGAGTTACTTAGGTTGAACTTTTGAGAGTACAGTTAGAAGTCTGGCATGGGAGACTGTGTCAAATGCCTTACAGAGATCGACAAAGATAGTGGAGACCAGGTTACCATTCTTTCATTGTTGATTTACAGTACTGGAAAAACTAATAAGGGCTGTGGTGGTGTTATGATTGGGTCAAAATCTGTGCTGTGTGTTAGCCAGGAGATTATTAGGAGACAGTTTAGAGTTTGGGACTTTATGCATTTTTCTAAAATTTTTGACAGAGGGGATAGCATGGTGGATTGGTCAGTAGTTGGATAATTCAGTTGAGTTGAAACCTTTATGGAGTGGTATGTGTGAAATTTTCCAGAGGGTTGGGATGTATTGTTCAGCAACTGACCTATTTATTAGTAGGGAGAAAGGGTATGAGATGGCTTTGGCTGCAATTTTAATGTATTCTGCTGGGAGTTTATCAGCTATTAGGGTTGTTGATTTTAGTTTTGTCAAATAGTTATACATTGTTTTGGTTGGAACTGGCTGTAGAGAGAAGCAATTCTGATCTGTTGTCAAGGAGCTGGGATTAAGGTGCAATATGGGGAAAGTTGTGTTTGTAAGGTTTAGAATGGATTTGGTGAAGTACTTGGTTAAACTGAGTGACAATACTGTCAGTGGTGGCATCGATATTTGGGGCTGGAGTATTGTTTTTTCCCGGCTGTAGTATTTTATTGATTGCTGCCCAGAATTTGAGGGTTAATTTTGTGTTTTGATTGGATGTCTGAGTAGTGATTTATTTATTCCTTGGTCTTGTTTCTTAGTTCTAGGTATGTCTGTCTATTTGCATTAGTTTTGTTTCGATGCCATGCTTCCCATGCCTTACAGAGGTTTCCAGTTACAGTGAGCTAGGGCATTTATGACGTCCTGGGGTTTGAAATACTTTGTATAATGAATTTGTTGAAGGGAGCCAGTTTTTATTGGTTTAACTTGTCCAAGTACGAATGTAGGCAGGTGGTCACTAAAGGTGTCAGGGAGGGATCCGGGGTAGTGAGATAGATATGAATGGTTTGTAAGAATCTTATCTAGTATGGACTCTTTCTTGGCTGATTTATCAATTCTGGTGTAAGTATGGATTACTTGAGAAAAGCTGTGGAGGTTAATGCAGTTAGTGGGGAGTTGCAGGTACACCAGCCTATGTTAAAGTCACCTAGTATTACTGTTTCTTGGGGGAGGGTACGAGATGTCCAGTGGAGGATGGATACTATATTAACGTTGTTCCCGGGGGGGGGGGGTGTATGCACCAATGACGTTTAGATGTTTTTTCGAATTGATTTTTAGTTTGGTGAATAGGAGTCTCTGCATTATTGTAGGTAGCTTAGTAAAATGTCTATAGTAAGACTGTTTTTAAAAAGCAGGGCAATACTCCCACCTCTTTTGTGTGTTCTTTCTTTTCTGAGAATGTTATAACCTGGAGGAACTAATTCATTGTCTTGTTATGTGGCTTTAGCCAGGTTTCAGTAAGAAGAACTATGTCAGGGGAGTATTGCAACAGAGCTGCATGTAGCGCTGCTGTTTTGTTAAGTATGCTTCTTATGTTAATGTTAAGGATTAGGAGGTCTGATGGTTTTCTTTGAGAGTATATTGCGTGTGTTGCTGTTAAGGTTTGATGTCAGGCCGGGATTTGGGTGTATATTGCCATCTAGTAATAGAAGTTAAAAAATTGTGTGGATGACAGCCAATAGGCATTTAGATATGGGATTTTGTTTAGTTCTGGGGAATTATAAATGGGGTCAAGTCCATGTGCGATGAATTATATAAAGGTAAGATTACTAGTTGGTCTGGCTTGACTGTTGAAGGGGTAAGGTAGGTGGGAGATTGTATTATTAGCTTGGGGTTAATTCTTTGGTGATGGAAGATAATATGAGCTATAATTAGGAGAATTCCCACTAGTAAGCCCTGCAATGGTAGCATTTTGTATTATAGGGTTGTCTTGTAGTAGTTGAGGTGAATGGGATGGAGGGTTAATAAAGAATTGGTTTTAAAGTGGAGTTGGGTGGGGTTATAGTATAATATGCCTTGTTGGGGAACAACAGTGCTTTAGTAGAACATGAGAGGTAAGCAATTACCTTAATGTGTGTGTGTGTGCCGGTGTATGATGAAGTTGTACGATTGGTTGATTGTGGAAAGGGGCGTGGATGTGGCTGACTGGTTGGCTGAATTAAGGGGAATGGCCTAAGTAACCATAAAGGTGTTGAAAGAGGGGATAGTTGGGAATGGGGGTAAGGTACAGTGGAGCGGAGTGAGCCCAAGAGAAGTGAGGGCAAATGGAACAGGTTGGACCCTGAACAAACCCTGCATCAATAAAAATTATCTGTCTGATAGAAAAATGATTAGGAGGTAAGCGCCAGGAAACGTTGAACTCTGGACAAACCTTACGTCAAGAAAAAACGTCTGACAGGACAATTATTGGAAGGTAAGCACCTCAAAACTCCCATTTACATACCACCATCCCCGGACTTTTCAGCTTAAGATTCAAGATAGTGAAAACATGCCCGTCAGCAGTTTTTAGCAATTTTATTTATGTGACCACCATAACTATAGCACTTCTGTGCTCTCTCGCCTTTCCATTATGCCTGTTGTTTTTATCTTCTTCTGTTACTCTCATCACACACACAAAGCATCCAACAACTCATTAACTCTTAACGACTCCCTATTACACTGTACACATATTAACACTTATTACACCAATATTCAGATGTACTCAACACTAGCAATGCATCCTTGCTAAACTGCCTGTCTCCCTTACCCATCCATTACCACCTCCTCTATATGAAAGACTTAAAAATCAGTCCACTGCCACTATCCTACACATTCTCCACTACCATGTTACAAATGCCACTATCCTACACATTCTCCACTACCATGTTACAAATGGAGAACATTGCATATTAAAAATAATTTATTTCAGACCATAAACACAAGTGAGGTCTTACCTTTGCATAGGGGGCAAGGTAGTCCAATGCGGTGATGTGAAGCCGGAATTTCTGAGTCTTTGTAAATTTTCCAAAGCATGTCCCCAAGGAAACCAATTTATCCCGAGAGATACTTGTTGCAAGCTTCAAAATCTTCTCACTACAAATAAAGATTTATTTATTTATTTACATGTAAAGCCCATCATCTATTGCTTAGCTTGTTATTTTGTATTCCGCATCTAGACACAAGCAAACTCTTTCATACAGAAAACCTTACATCACCCCAGGCTGCAAAAGGCATGCAAACAAAGCCCAATACTATGAACCACCAAACAAGGAAAGCTAACAACTTGGATCCAAGTAATATTTTTATAATCTTAGCCACAAGTCAACTTGAAAGCATTCATACATTCTATACCATATACTACTTGCATATGAATCTTAAGAGCTCACTACTTTTTGAATCAAACATCTTTCTTACAGAAATTTAAATACTGAAGTTCAAATATTCTGACATCCAACTCTAGGACTAGTCCAGAAAGAGAGTGTGAAATGACAATTATTATGGTATAATTAAAGAATATAAAGAATTAATGTTACACGATGGACTGTCCATCTGCTAAATCAATACTTGAACACTATTTTCCAAGATCTGAAGAACTAACACAGAAAGTAAACATTACAACAAATTAAGAATGAAGTGGCATATAGTTTTAACCCCCAAAATAATAACAGCAGTACAACATTTAGATATGCTTTCTTCTTTCAGCTCTCTTTAATTTAAAGAGTTGCATCATCAAGAGACATACCCTGATGAATTTGATTCTAAGCCATATTAGTAAAATTATATAACCCACAACTATATGATTCATTCGTCAGTTTCACTTTAAAAGACGAATGAACAGGAAGACAAAGGCTCAAACACATGAACCAGCCAGGATCCTTTTCAGTCCTAACAAATGCCCATCTTCAACCTAAACACACTTTTTAGTCTTTCGTTATGCATTTTTGTCCATGCCTTACCCAGATGAGTGAACTGCCCCACAACAGACCACTCTCGACTTTGATCAAGGAGATTCAATACACAGAAATTATACTGCATAGGGGTGTGAGGTTGCGCACTCCCCCTCTTGTGTCAAGAAATGAAGGCAGTACAGTCCCCCTGCAAAAATGCTTTAATGGCTCAAAAGCAAGTTTTAGAAACTATTGTTGTTAGAATTTCAGTTTAATTTTCAAGGTGCCAAGACCCTCATTACTGGGTTTTGTATTTCTGACAGAGATCACAACACAGGAAGTCATGAACCCCAGAGTGCCAAGATATACTCTCGATGAAAAATTGTTAAGGAACAAACTACCTCCAGACAGATACCTAGGGACCCACAAATCGAACTTAATGACCGACAGGATTAATCATCAACTATTACAATAACAGCTCATTACTACTTAAAAATTAGCATGCTGATTGGACAGCCCAACCAGCGTGTCCTGTTGTAAATCAAGCATATACCAATAGAACAAGTCAGGCCGCCGAAGTATCACTGAGCGCCCAGACTTTTCTACTGGCACACACTGGAGGACACACCAAATTATGAGAAGAATCAGGTACATTCTGCAAAACTAAAACAGAAGCATATCTGATTTTCCTCATATTTTTGTGCTGTCCCTCTAAATGTATATTTTTAACAGTAAAAAAATAAATAAGCAGCTTCCCTCATATTTTTGTGCTGTCCCTCTAAATGTATATTTTTAACAGTAAAAAAATAAATAAGCAGCTTCTCTTGCATCGATGTACTGTGCAAGCATGGAAATAAGTCCCATACACATATGCAGTACATCAGTATAGCAAAGAATGCGGAAGATGACAAAAGTGCTCTTATACAATTGCATTATTTAAGAAAGATAATTAAAGTAATTTCTTTCTTAAATAATGTTATTGCATAAAAGCAATAATCCAGCCCTGTTTGCGGGTATATCAGGATTTACCCACAGTTGGCTTTGTGTAATCACTTTGGCTTCACCCTCATGATCAAATCACATCAACAGTGAGTAAATCTGATATATACAAAGTCGTGGATTATCACTTTAATAGCTTGTTATACAGCATCTGCTGTGTCCTTTGCTGACCATAGAAGATCCCTTAGTTCTAAAGGATATTCCTATTAGCAAAAACTCCACTACTTTGGGTGCCTAACTACCCTTTAATAAACCGGGTCTCCTATATATGGCCCAACATTCCCAGACTTAACAAAAACGTTCTTAAACAGCTGGTAAATAAACCTTCTACAAAACACAGCATTATTGGCCAGATTCTGTCAAACTTTGATCTTTACTGTTTTTCAGAACAGCATACAGGTTTGTCCAACCAACTTTACCCAAAAACTAAATAAGTAATTTAACCATTCTGTTACATTGCCCTGTTCTGACATTCTGAATCTAACATGCTGCAGCTGACTTGCAGGCCACTCTATAACATGCTCCGATTTTGTGCCCCCCACGCCCCACAAGACTTCTCTCTGAGGAATGAAGTTTCCTGGTAAAGTGACCTAAGCAGTTCTCTGCTGTGTCTGGAATTGCTAGGGATTTTCCAACGCTGCCTAGCATTTTCAACTCTACAACCTCACCTATATGTCTGTTCTCCTTCCTGCCCCCCCCCCAAGACAATAGGACAAGTATATGCAAAGATACCTGTATATAAGTACATTTAAAAACACCACCATTCCAAATAGGTATGTTCTTGAAGCACCACCTTTAACCACTCCTAGGGTCATGCTAAAAGCAAAAACAGCCACTTGTCCTTCCATTCATGAAAGCTGAACAATCTACAGTGTACTCTCTTTCCTTCTCCCAAAATGTCCTATCAGCCCAGTTTCATGCTCAGCTCATTGTGGCTGGTATCATAGGTACACACAACACTTCTGTGGCTACTCCACCTTGTTAGAAAAACTTTCATGGAGACACAGAAGAATCAGCTCTTACCTCAAATAATAAACTCGGTCATTGTGAAGCCGGAAACAGTAGGTTCCATCAGGTCGATCCACCAACAGTTTAATGTTCTCCCCAATACTGTTAAAGAAAAAGATAAAGATAATCATTGGTTCATCAAGGCCATTCCCTTAATCTACAACTACGTGGTTCAACCAACAATAAACAAAGGACAATAAATGTAATCAGATTTGAAAAAAGTAACAACATTCTATACAAATCTGTACTTTTACTTGTGTGAACAAGTTAGACATCAATAGAAATGAGATGGAAATCTAAATTCTCCACTTTACAGTGCGATTCACAGCTGGAATGTCTATGGAAACAACTTTACGCTCCAATGTTTTTTTTTTTTTTACCAATTATCAGAGATTAACATGGATCAAAATTTTACTCCAAAAAGTTACCATCCCCAGAAAGCCCTACTAGTACTACTCCTGATGACTGGAATATGACAGGATACTGACTTTGTGAAAATTGGAAGGGTTTCTGATAATTCAGCAGAAAGGAAAATGTACAGCAAAGCTATTGCCAGTACTTACAGTGTGCAAATGCCACTACTGCCTTCTTGATGTCTCTCAGGATAACTTGCAAGTAACAAAGCAAACACCTGGCATACAAGGTATCCTTGGATCTCTGATGGACCTTTTGCACATACACAAAAGGATCATCATCGAAACAATAGATCCAAGGATTTAAATTTTGCTTGTGGCATAAATAAGACATGTTGGTGAGACAGATACAGGTCTCAGAGGATCCCCAAGCTCTGGAACAAACTCCCTATCCGTGTGAAGTAGAATCAATCCCTAACCCTATTTACGTTTAACCTTGACCACCAATGGATAGAAAATAGGACATCCCAGGACTGTCCCTCATTACTCTAATAGACAGAAACAGACAGTAATGCCCAAACTAACTTACCCCCCACCACATCACCTCTAGAAACTTATTACCATACCCCTTCCTAATAAACGCCCATGACACACAGGGGCACAACTGGGTTGGGTTGCACGGCTAGACTTAAAGGCAACAGTGGCCGTTAGCCTGGTATGTACCCATGAAAAAGAAGGGAGAGTGGCAACCATGTTCATTCTACTGCTACAAGCCACACTTTTAGTGGTCAGCGTAAGAGAGGGGAGTTGTCAAGAGAAGCAGAAAAGAAACATAGGATCATTAAATATTCATGTAATATACAAATACTATCAGAACAGGTTTTATCATCAAAAAGAAGAGGTCAGAACAGATTTTATCGTCAAAATAAAGAGAGTAAACCAAGCACAGATAAACCAAACAACAAAAATAAAAATGTCAACCTGCCAGGTGATGCAGAGGAGTGTCTTCTGATTGAATCTCAGATCAGGAATGGATCCAACAGTCAATAGGACTTGAAGAAAGGAGACAGGATCATTATCCAAGCAACATCCTGGTGATGAAAGGGTGCTGGGAACACAGTGAAGAGAGATATCCAACCCTTAATGAAGTGAATGATTACAGCCAGACCATATGTCTGCACAATACAAGCAAGTGCTGGTGGCAGATAAATACCAGAACTCTGGACGTCTGTGATGTGCACGACACAGCGACACATTTGCATGCCTCATGAAAATGTGAACAGGAAACTGCACAACCAGACAAACTCATTTATCCTGACCAGTAATATCAGTTACAGGCTCTAAGTCAGGAATATCGAACACACAGAAGAAGATATGAAGATACCTTCATGATGTAGTCCAGGTACCCAATCAAATGTGCAAATAAGTTACTCACAGCTTGTCCAGCACAACAGGGTGGCACCCTGAAGGGCATGGACAGGGATACAGGGGCATCTGATGTTAGCAAACTAATAGGAGAGGTAATCACAGGGAAAGGAACATAAAGTAAAATCACAGTAATGTAGATGTTAGATACTTTCATTATCAAGTTCTGGCCATAAAAAGGCTATTATTACGTTGACAAATAGTGTCATAGATTAACATGCTCCAAACATTATAATGTAAACTGAAAGGGAACCAAGTAACAAGTGAAAAAAAACAGGAATTTGTTTCAAATCATTTTTTTCAATACATCATGATCAAAATTTGCTTTTTTTCATATATGTTACTGATGTAGTATGATGTAAATGAAGGCATGCTCCATGCACACATCCACATAACTTCACCACAACCAGATACTCAACATAACGAAACTGAAAAACTACAGGTACAGCCATGTAACAGTTGACAAAGATAAAAAAAGGAGGAGTTAAGTGTGTGCCTGTGTGCATGCAAGTCACACATTGACACAGTAGTATAACCAATGGATTTCTTGGACAAGACAAAAAAAAAAAAAAAGAGACCTAAAATTCAACAAATTCTACTAGAAAGAATTACAACAGTATCTTACTAAAACATGCACGATACTGAGCAGAGACAGAATAGGAAAGATCATCAAAAATTAGCAATTCAAGGAATTAACAGGTCTAGCAAGCAACTATCAAGCTCATTATGTCCATCTATTTTATGTTAAAGGTTACAACTCTTAACAGCAAGAAGAATAAAAATTTCCAGAAATGGTAGGTTGGCTTGCTACGAGAAGAAAGGTGTCTCCACGAATACTACAGAAATATTACTGAAAATGCTTTATACTGAAGGGTGCCAAATGCTTGAAATGGCTAGTGAAAACAAAAATGACTTAAGAGATGAGAAGAAAATGAACAGTAATGCTCAATACTGCGTACAGTCCAATGAATGTTTTTTTTTGGAAGTTGGGATTTATTTACTTGCATTTGGTGCCTGGGGAAGTCCGACAGGGCATGCAGCCCCTTCTTGGCTGAGGCCCGAGGAGAAAAGCTCATAAAATACAGAGACGTTTAAAATATAGAAAAGGTTTCAAGCAAAAAAATGCCATTAAAAGTTGTTGTTGTTGGTCTTTACAGCGGAACTCCGGTCCACTAATGACTGGCAGTAGATTTTTACGGTGCCGAGTTGCCAGCTCGACGCCCAACCTTCAAAGAAGGCACGCCCATTCACGCATGTCTTTCGGAACGCCACTCGACCACAGGGAGGACATGCAGACTTCACACAGAAGGCACTCCCCGCGCTCCAGCCGAGAATCGAACGGGAGAACCTCTTGCTGTGAGGCAACAACGCTACCGCTGCACCACCGCAGTAAACATGGTATATGGTATACAAAGTATAGACGATGTAAAGGAGAACTTGACAAGCAAAACATACTATATAATTTAAGGACAAAAATGCAAGACTTCGTATACAATTTAAAGACAGAAGTATGTTTAACAATATGTAATGGATAACATCATATAAGGTTAAAACATGGATGTGTAAATATATTCTGTGATTTGCGTATGATTTGTAAAAAATCAGCAAATTGCTCTATAACATGCAAACAGTATTTATTTTATTTATTGCATTTGTTTACCGGGATAAGTCCACTGGGCCTAAAAGAGCCCATTTTCAGTGGAGGCCCGGGGAGAAAAGCTCCGAGATACAGAAAAAATATAAACATTAATTGGTACAGAAGCAGAATCAGTGTTACAGACAGTAAATATAGTAATATATACATAAAAGCAGAAATCTAGCTTTTTTTATTACAGTAATATATACAGAAAATACACTAAAGTAGAATTCAATGAATTCAATCAGAGTGGTATAGACAGAGATCAGTATTATTGTACCAGTATCAACAAGTAAAGATAAAAATAAATACGGAGAAAATATCATCAGTCACTAGTAGCAAAAGACATAGTTTAGTAATCATATAAGGAGAGTGAAGAGGTTAGGTTATAGAGCAGGAACATAGCCAGGAAGAGTTGAGATGATTTTTCAGCATTTGTTTGAAGGTGGTGGTGCTGTAACAGAATGGTTAAAGTTGGTTGGACAAACCTGTATTCTGTTCTGAAAAACAGAAGATGGAAGTGAGTTCCATAGTTTGGCGATGGTGAAGGCATAAAGGAGGTGACCAGCAGGTAAGGTGGGCTTATCTACTTTTAGAAGTAGATGATTTTCAGATCTTAGATGCCTGCTGGAATGGTATTTGGCAAGTAGAGCTGAGAGCAGGACAGTCTGTGGGTCTGTAGATTATTTTGTACACAGTAGTTAGTTGGGTGAATGAGAGATGGTGGGGTAGTTCCAGCCACTCTAACTGTTTCAGTGACTTAGGTGGGATGAGAATGTGGCCTTGGTGGCAAATTTTGCTATTCTGTTGTAACATATAGCAAGTTTGGATTTTGTAAAATTTCGGATATTAGTGAGGAGAGGGGCACCATAAAGGAGAGAGGGTAATAAAATGCAGTTGCAAGGGTTTGTCTAGTAGAGAGGCTAAGAAAAAAAGTGTTGGTGCCTGTAGAGCATACCAAGCTTTTGGTGTGTTTTTTGATGTTATTGTTTATGTGTAGGTCAAAGTTATGGTTTTCATCTACAATAATGCCTAGTAATTTAGTGTGTGGGACAAATTCTATAGTGATATTGTCTTGGGCTTGTATAGTGAAGAGTTTTTTATCAAATGGAGTGGTTTTCCTAGGAGTAAAAATTACTAGTTTAGTTTTTTTTGGGGATTTAGGGCAAGATGATTGTTAAGCATCCAAGATTCAGTAGATGTGAGGGCATTCTGGGTAATTTGCTGGAGTTCAGAGCTGGAATTTGCAGTGCATATTATTGTAGAGTCATCAGCATACTGGATTACTGAGCATTGTGGGAGAGTGGTGTGAAAGTTGTTAATAAAGATGCTAAATAAGAGAGGACCAAATATGGAGCCTTGGGGTACCCCTGTGGAAGTATTGAGGAAGGGAGAGTAAGATTGTTGCCATTTGGTGGGCTGCTGCCTATTGGAGAGAGTTGTTGAACCATTGTAGGGTAGGGGGAGAAATGTGGAGGCTGGATAGTTTAGGAGTAAGATAGTGTGGGAAACGGTATCAAAAGCTTTGGAGAGGTCAAGGAATAGTGAAGCAATTATTTTACCAGAATCCTGTGCCCGGTTAACTGTACCAAGGAATGATAGGAGGGTGGTAGTGGTGCTGTGTCCTGGTCTGAAACCATGCTGAGTGGATGATGAAATTTGATTTTCATGCAGGTGGTTGAGGAGTTGGGCATGGATGCATTTTTCCAGTATTTTAGAGAGGGGTGAGAAAATTGCTATGGGTCGAAAGTTTGTGGTGTCTGTGCTGGTGCCACCTTTGTGTAAGGGAAGAATGAATACTTTTTTTCCAGATGTCTGGGACAAGGGATTCTTTAATTGATCTGTTAACGAGTATTCTGATGGGATAAGCTATAGAGTTTGCCGTTAGCTGCGGAAGTGTGGGGGTAGATTGTCAGGGGCCAGAGTACAGGGTTTTAGCTCAAGTAAAAATTTTTTATTGTGCTGGTGGGTATGGGGGAGAATTTTAGGTTAGGGTTAAGGGTAGACTTGTTTTCTGGGATGATTTGGTCATCATTAGTCATATAGCAGAGAAAAGCTAAACTGACTGATGTTAGAAAGATAGTGAAACAAAAGAAAAGGGGGAATTATAAGGAGCTTTAGGTGAGTCAGTGCTGAGGGTGTGTGGGTAGCGAGATGGGGAGTAGAGAGATGGTGATGTACAAAACTGAAAGGATGTAAGTGGTAAAAAAGGGGAAAGCTGATGAGGGCTAAAAGAAGCAGATGACGGTATGTATAGGGTAATTATGGAGGGTTAGTGCATGGGCAGAGCCACAGACTGAGCAGATGACATGTTAGATTATGTTTAAAAGGTGTGTGCTGGTGTTCCTGTTTTAGAGCGAGGGGAATGGAATTCCAAGTTTTGGTGGAACAATTTGAAAAAAATTATGTCTCCTGGTGTACTTCTGGATTTAGTAACAAGGAAAAGCAGCTTATCAGTAGATTGTAGGAGTCTATCATGTTTGTAGTGTTTTATAAGGGATGACAGGCACAATAGTTGATAAGCACGTAGATGAGATTATGAATAGTTGCCAGATGTGGGTAAATTTAAGCCAATTGAGTTCCTTCAGTGATAAGCAGCAGTGGGATGTGTGTTGATGGTTCGCTGCAAATTGTATTACTTTGTGACAACATCATTCCAATTGGTAGCTGGTTGAAATATAAAATACAACATTTCTGGTTACTGAAAACTGGGGCAAAATAGAGGAGTGTTGGGAGTAGTAGTGCAGAGGATACATGTTTTCTGGTTTGGTCATTGAGGAATTGTTTAATTCTATAGAGGAAGCCCGATTTTTGGTGGGTTTTCTTCACCATATGTTGAATGTGGTAGTCAAATTGTAGGCTATCATCAATGTAGATTTATTTATCTATTGAAATTTGATTACTGGGAAAGTCCGACTGTGTAGGAGCCCATTTTTAGTAGTGGCCCAGTGAGAAAAGATCCAAAGTATTACAAAACATTTTAAGGACAATACTTTTATAGTCTTTAAAAATAATACAAACAACTACAGTTTAAACAATTATAAACACATTAGATAAAATATGAAAACATTGGTTAAGAACAAATACAAGTTATATGACAATGACTTAATAATTAGAGAAATTTTCGCCAGTTTATAAAGAAATTAAAAGGTAAAGGAAAGTTAGTACAATACAAACAGGAACTGCAATACGAAATAAGAGAAAAGCAGGCTTGTGGTATATTAAGAGAGAAAGATAGGGGAGAGAAATTGATAGAAGTAAAGTGTATTTGCTCACATTTAGGGATATAGTTTATCCTAGTATTGAGCAAGGACAGAGACAGCTTCTAGCTAGGAAGTCTTTCAGAATTGTTTAGAAGGAAGGGAGGGGGTACTGACCTGATGGACTGAGATAAGGACTTCCAGGCCTTAGTAACATGGTAAATGACAAGTAGTTTGGTATTAGGATGATGAGGTGATGTTGAGGGAGGATTTTTGTACTTAGAGATGTCTTAGGGTGAATAGGATAAGTTTAACTTGTGGTGGAGTTGAGATTCTGTAGGAGAATTCTTGAGCGAGTTTCTGTGAGCTGCTTTAAATAGTGTAAACTGGCAGTGGGGCATCTGGCATATTAACATACAAACTAGTTTAGCTTTATGCTGCAAAAAATAAAATAACTGCAGCCGCCCAATCTAGACAGCTGCTATACTGCAGACAGATGTTTGCAGTTACTTTCCACATTTCATTCCCATTTTTACTGTCTCTAACCCATGCCATTTCAAACATGTTATCTGCAATTTCATGAATGTCCTCTTGTAACCCATTCAATTTTTCCTACTACCATCTTTGTGGGTGGGACAATGCTTCCTGCATTCATTCTAAACCTAGTTCCATCCATCTTTCACCCACTTCCTTTCCTCCACCCATCTTCAGTTCTGTTCTCTCATACATTTATAACAGGGAGAGTAAACACATGCCAGTCTGTCAATCTCTCTCGTTTTTTCTAATACAAGGTATATATTTCAGCCTCTGTAGCTTTTCCTCATTTAAGATAATCCATTGCCCAAAATTCATGATCTCTCTTCTACAATGTGCCTAGCAGTTTCTTGACATTTAGTACTCGGTAATGTCACATGTTCACAGCTAAGTACGAGGCTATCTGCCCTTGTGGACCATTTTAAGCCTAGCCAGTTTCCATTTTTATGCTCAAATTAACCTACCCATTTGGTTAGAGACTGGCCATGCCCATTCAGTGGTTGATAATTATATATTACCCTATTGAGAATAACTGGGATTATACCAAAGATAATCTGAGGGGACCCACGCATGGGATAAAGCATTTAACAGCTGCCTCTGTTTATTAGTATTACAGAGAATAGTCCTAAGAGTAAAGTCTGGTACTTGCATATTATCGCAACCACGTTCCAAAAGTGGTCAGATATAAACATACACTGGTTTCAGCAAACGGCTCCATTAGTATAATCAATGTGTTGGACTGCTGATGGTGGTTGTGATTATACTGAGGAAGGTGTTTGCCAAAAACATCTGAAAATAGTCCGATATAAGTACTGATTTTTTTCTGCGATTCCGGTTTTAAAAAAGTGTACTGCAATGACATAATTTGCTTTTTTTTTTACCGCTTACGTAAAATCCCCACTACCACCTTTTCTCCTACTACATGATGTAAATATTAGTATGTGTAGACTAGCTGTTGCACTCCTTTTTACTCATATCCAGACTGAAGAGGGTGAGTAGACCGCTTCATTTACCTGGTAAACAAACTGTAAATATGGTTATTTCTCATGCAAGGAACCAGAGACTGCCTTTTGCTGAAATAACTTGCCATAGGATTGCAGTTATTTTGATACCTTTCCGCATATGCTGCTGCGACAGGATTGTGCGCAGAATAAAAACAAATGTGCCCTGAAGATTTCAGTAACATGAAAACATTGGAAATACCAAACAAAAAAGTAAATTTACATGTGCCAATGTACACAGTACCCAAGAGCAAAGCGCACAATCTCGGACTTAAATGTTAGGAATGTGGTTGCGATAATATGCTACTGAGAGACCCAAGTTGCAGTTCAATACGGACAGGGATGAACTTTGGGTTATGTGGATGGGGAGTCTGTTCTTGAGCAGTAGTATCCTCTGCGAGATATACCTGCTCCTCCAACTCACTCTGTTGATATAGCAGAAGAGGTTTAGATCCCCAGACTGAACTACATGCATTAAAACAGAGTGAGAAGGTCACACTGAAAAACCAATCAGTAAAAACTAAATGAAAACTCCAGCCAAGCTAGAACTTCCAATGAGTGACCTCCCAAATCTCCTGTGACAGAGGCACATGGGATATATGCAAATGACCCTTATGAGCATCAGGTGTTTCAGCTATATGGCAATTCTGATTGCCCATGACTTTTACGTTTGAAGTTAAAGTTTGGCTTTATTGGCCTGAAATTATCCATTAAAATGACTTCAAACGTAAAAGTCACATTTGCATACATCCCATGTGCCTCTGTCACAGAAGATTTGGGTGGTCACTCAATGGAAGTTCTAGCTTGGCTAGAGTTTTCATTTAGTTTTTAATGTACTACATGCATGTAATTCATGTAAACACTTTTCGTTTCTTTTGCAAACCCATGCAGTCTGAACCAAAAAGTCTCAACTTACTATACTAATAAATCTGTACTGATGTCACAACAAAACTAATAGTGTGACCACTGGTTCATTTCCTATTAAGCTGCCGGGCAGTTATCACTGAGAAATAATGTTAAGAACGGTTAAAGAGCAGCTTTCTGTCGTTCGGGGTTTGATTCCCTAAGCCTCCCTTTTCCTACTGTACAACTTTTAGTAAGTCAATTAACAAAATAGTGCTTCAGATTAAGTCTGAAAAAAAGTCAAACGTGTCCACGTACATCAGTGCTCTTCTTCAATTCATCGCTGTCAACCTTACACCTCCAAAAAGTGAAACACCACGTCTCAAAATGTGGAACATTTACTAACCGATTCAACTAGGAAGCTCACAGGACATTTTGAAACGAGTTATTTTATGCATATAAGAAGTTCATTAAAAGAACTAACGATTTAATAAGATTTACTACAGATATAGGTTAACAAACATTAACACTGTAAGACAAACCCTTTGGTGTGGAACTGCGAGGATCATTTGACTTTTTTAACACTCAACACGAGAAACGTTTCTTATACAGTTGTGTGTTCCGACTAAGTAATAAACAAAATCAGACAGCTCCTATTTAATATACAGCCTCATCCTAAGAAACCCACCCAACAAAAGAGTTTGTTTCTAATGCTGTATCAGTCATTGGTAAAGCTGTGAGCATCACACTACCAGCAACTCAATATAACGATTAACAGCCAAAGCTGTGAATGAAAACATCCCTTAGATCAGCTCTTATACGTGTTTTTTAGTAAACGCATACCACTATGGACTGTTCTCAAGTCAGTCAAACACTACTACAATGGCATACTAAATGTAGCAGCATTTAACCACATCTCCAAACCCCAATCCACTGACACCACCCAGCAAGTCAGTAAATAAATCTCACCTACCAAAACAACATAAACGAAGCCAAGAAAATCGACTATTCTGTGCCTAAAGCATTATTTTAAACAGTCAAACTACCAGTACATTCAATGTACATGTCTGAGAACTAGCTAGCATACTTCTCTGTAGAATACATGATGTTAATAGGGCAGGGATCGAGACATAAACTGATGCCTACAATGCAACCACCACCTAATACAATAAATGCTTCAGTAAATACAGAGGAAAAAACACTCACTATTTAGACAACTTCTCAAAAAGCGTTTTCGTTTCCACATCTGTCAGAGGACGCATGTTTGGAGCAAAAACAAGTCTGTAGTAAAGAGAACTAAAACCGAAAGTGGAAAACCTTGTCCCTCGTGGTAACCAAAGTAAATGCTTGACTAAAATCGGTCAGCAAAATCCATGAAAAAATAATAGAGGCTAGACTAAACATTAGAAAACAAATAAATGGAAATACCACAATCATACGTAGTCCACGTGAGATTAACAGTATCGGACACCGGAAGTACAAAAAAATCATATACACACAGTCAATTGGTTGTGTACGCACGTGCGCCACTACTATCCGCCGGATACTTGTACTGCAAAGCGTAAGTGCTTGAAAAATTGCCTGCACCGGATGTATTACCTACAGAATGGTAAACAATTGGTTAAAGATCAATCCTTGTATTAGGTTTGATACTGTCTAATTCTTTGTTGCTCATCGTTTTTATCTCAGATTTTCGATTTGTCTTTATAAAAATGCATGATTCACATGCGACTCAGTAAAGATTACTCAACAATATAGAGAGAGTTTCCAATTTCTTATTCTGTAGAAAGTGCATGCAAGATATTGCGATTCATGTAATTTTAAAAACTTTATATGAATAAACACACCGTTTTAAAAGTGTCCCTAGTTTGGGCCTTTGTCCCACATTACTGTGGTATTTCCTGAACACCCCTGTTTCACAACTCCAGGATTTATTCCTTGCCTTCAGTCATTATTTTGAGTGTGCACGTTCTCCTTCTCTTTGGATTTTTGCGGCATAATAGCTTGGTTCTCCGCAACTTTGGGCGTAATGGGTCTGATGGACACGCGAAATTGGCGTGGACATAACGTTACTTTCGACAGAAAATGAATATTCATGTAATTGCTCCATTGCTAGGTTGGAGGTATATCCTAAATGCAAGCTTCTTTGTGCATCAGTAGAGGTTTGAGCTCAGGTGTAAGGGAATCCAAGTTAGAATAGTGATTATGAGTAATTGTGCATTAAGAGATACCAACAATTGGAATGTATGCAATAAGCAAATGACGCATCTTTTAACAGGTATTGTCCATTTAAAAGTTAAACCAACATTTTTTTGTAGTTTCAAGTCAGAAACAGGTATCGGAAAACTAAAGTTCAAGGGTGAAAGAAATGGAAACTAATTTAAGATTACTCCTCCTTTTGCTAAAAGTACCAACTGTTTAACTCAACTTAATATGTCGATCTGCTTAAACTTACACTCCAGCAAAAAAAAAAAAAAGCTTTAGCCTCATAGGATCTGCTATCACAACTTACTGCTTGATCAGTCTTGAAATCTGTGGTAGAAGAATGCATACATACAGGTTTCATAGACCTCTGTGACAGGAGGTCAAAACAACTTTAAACAAATAACAGTAGGCTATGAGTAATAGTGATTTAATGATGACATCAAGAAATGATGT
Organism: Protopterus annectens; assembly: GCF_019279795.1. Classification (NCBI taxonomy): domain Eukaryota; kingdom Metazoa; phylum Chordata; order Ceratodontiformes; family Protopteridae; genus Protopterus; species Protopterus annectens. The sequence continues at coordinate 140,512,785 of NC_056742.1, read as the reverse complement.
TCGTACAACCCTCAGTCAGTCCCAGTAATTTTTTTTTACCGTACGCGGGTGTTGTTGACTTTTACTTTTTAATCGGAAATGCTGTTGATTTGTGTCTGTAAATAACACGTTGATTTTTTTAACGAATTGTACTAACGCAAGTCTGACGAGTACTGTAATATTTTTTAATGTTGTGAAATTTGTTGCAGTTTGAAATGCTGTTGAAGGCTGTCCGTAAATAAACAGATGATTTTTTTAACTTACGCGGGTGTTGTTGCCTTTATTCATAAATAACAAGTATGATGACCATCAATATTCATTACATTACTTTCGGCACAAAAATGAATATTCATACAGCTGTGCCATTACCGGGCTGGAGGCGTGGTTGGGGCGGGATTTGCTACTGCGCCTTTTTCTCCCCAAATCTTGCTGGTTTGTCAGCTACCTACGCCGAACTGTCTATATCTGAAAAGGATTCGTGGTGCAGCTCAGCTAATAAAATGACTCTCTTTGACTGAGAATTATCATGCCGCTGTTCAACAGAAACTTTCTATGGACAGCTATGTCATGTGGGGACGTTTGAAAAAATGTTTGATTTCTACGACAGGAAATGTCTTAACAACTGTCCTGTATTGCATATTGTATTAGAACGTTACCCCACCGCAATTTTTACGCAGGAATGGGTGTGGCCTGCATGATTGACTGGGCAAGCCCGTGTGAGGTTGTATGTAAAATATGGCTGAGTGACAAGCCATGCAGATTATTCAGCAACCTGTTGAATATTCATTTTGATTATTCCATCTGTGACCGTTTGTTGCAGTCCCCCCCCCCCCCCCAAAAAAAAATGTTTTAATATATAGAAGACACAATGTTTCCGTTCTTGAAATACGGCTATTCCAAGCTATTGTGTGTCCTTGAATTAAGAGATGTTCCTTACATCTCTTAATTCAAGGACACACAATAGCTTGGAATAGTATTAGTGGGTTCAAGTATTAGTGCTTATGTGCGCATTACTTTACACCCCCATCCGAATGTTGTGGTGTAAATTGTTTTTGCAGTGGGGGCAAGCCCACCTGCACCCCCCACCCACCTTTCTTACTGAACATGGAAGTCAGTAAATAATGACACATTTTACTTTCACAGTTTGCATTCTTTTGAAATACATGCTAACATAAAACTTACAAGTTTATAAACGCAGTACTTAAATTCTCTCCCTATATTGGTAGTCCCCCCCCCCCCCACTTCTTTTAGGCTTTGTTCAGATTTTGGGCGTTAAAAAAATTGAGAGGTATGTGTCAGTGTTAGCAGCTGCTACTGTACATTAAACGTTACGTTCCAGGTTTGTGCCTCTCGTATCTTAGTTACCGCAATCCACTGAAATAAATGTAGCCAGACATTACAAAAAATATATATAAATCACATTTTGAAAAATACATATCTGCAGACCAACAGAATGGCATGGAAAATTCTTGGTCATATAGATAGTGGCACAGCAAATAAATACTGGATGTCAAACAGCTAAGAAACAGTAATAATTAAAACAATACAAGTAAAGAGATCGGCCATGTGCGTTCCCGCACAGAGGATTACAAATAGTTTAGGTGTATGTTCTATAGAATAGATAACGCGCACTTGGCAAGCCACTTGCAGCAACGGGTACATTCAACTACACCCAGTGGCGGCTGGTGACTTCAAATCACAGGGGGGCTGCAGGAGACGCTGAATGGGCGGGGTCAAAGGGAAGGGGTGTGGTCAACCATAAAGGGGAGGAGCTATGCACAAAACCACAAAAAAACTAACTTTAATTAAATACGCTGCCCTGGGTGGCAAACCATCATTATGAAAGTCCAATCAAGACAAAAATAAGTGTAGAAGAATAAAAATATTTCAATGCATTGGCTGCATGACAGCTTACTTAATATCTAGATGGAAACAAAAGGTTGTGAGGCATGAAAAAATAAATTACTTTTTAAATACATTACTGGAATGCCAGTCAAAATCAAGTATAAGAAAAACCAGAAGCACTCAACTCAAACTACTTCTCCTTGCACTGCAGTTCTAATTATAATATATTCAGCTTTATTAAAGTACCAAGCAACATGCTGAAAGTAGAAATCTATGTGATGCCCCACTTGTAAAAATGTTTCTTATCCAAAAGACCTGCTGCCTGACGCTTCATGGGGAAAACATGATAAAAGTAAAAATGAAAAGCAAACAAGAAACAAGCTCAAGATACATTGCTTAAAGGATTACTGTACAGGTTATGGACCACACATGATTGGCATTCTGTTTAGTTTACGGGTAAAGCCTGTAGAGATGACTGGAAGTCTCCAACAAGTGTAATGAGCTTTTTAAAATAATGGAATCCTGTCCTTTAATACCCAAGGCTTATACATTATCTAGTCAAGTATTCTCTGCATGGCAACAACAGAAAGGCTTTCAATGTTGGCAATTCTTTAACAGTATGCTTATTAAAGCTTACTTGCATCTTACGATGTCAGACAAGCTTACCTTATGGTCATTAAAGCATTGCTACTTAAACACAGAGCAACAGGCACTTTGAGTAATAAGCATAAATCAACAGTACAAAAATATGACAGAAACCAGACCATTCTGCAAAATCAAGGACAGAAAAGCCACTGTAGTACTTATGCAGTGTGTCCTCCCCATCCAAGGTAGATACAACTACTCCTTGCCTTGCTTGGACACATCCAGAGTCACTACATGGGGGAGTGGGGTGCAACAAGCATGTCACAATTTGAAATCTCTCTGGCTGACTGTGATGGCCCTGACACATTTGTCATACCTCTCAACTTCAAGAGCAAGAAATCTGGACAAAGCCATACACAGAAGTGGGACAAAGGCACAACAAGAAGGACAATTTTTAAATATTGCTCTAATAAACTTAGAAAGATAATAGAATAGGTCTTGCATTAGTATGAATTTTCTGAAGGGTATAAAATCTGAAACTCAAATGTCTGTCATTTTCTAACTTCAGTCTTTAGTGATTTGTCACTAATTTGCCAAAACACAATTTTATGAAAATGGACCAAAATGTGATGCAAAAATATAAAATAGACACACAATACAGCTTCTACCTGTCAAAGAAGGGACACTTTAATATTAGTACTGCTACCTTGAGCAGCTGACAAAATAAAAGAATCTACATGCATTTCAAGTAATCTATAACTTTGATTATTACAGTTATTTCTTAATTGTAAACCCTCCATGTTTTCTTCCAAAATTGCTATTTTATGGAGGGATTATTAGGGAAGAGCAACATTTTGAGCCAAAAATTGGGGACAGTTGAGAGGTTGGCTATGCCTAATTCTATAAAGCAATTTATTTGCATGTACCTCTCAACCTGTTAATGCAGTAAATCTGAACAAGGCCAAATATATTATATAAACAGTACTAAAATTGCTCTTGTATAAATTGAGACAGTTGATAGAACGGCTCTTACTTTAACATGCATTTTTATGAAGGTTATGAAGTCTGAAACTTATTATTTAGTGACTTCTGGCAAATCATTTAGGAATTAAAACTACAAATTTTATGAACAACAAACCAAAAATAAGAAGCAAAAATCTATTCATTCTTTGAAAATCTGGACAGTTGGGAGGTATAGTTCAGCTGGGCCTGTCTGAGTTTGCTGCCCTTCCGCCCCTGACAAAATAATGGTTGAACTGGAGCCTCTGCAGCCATTCCAATTAACCATTACTTGGCTATTTCACTCCATTTACCATAAACACTAATGTGCATACTGCTTTACTTCAATGATTGGACATCATTTGAAAGTTTTATTTTGTATTTTACAGCACAAACATTAAGTAATCTGTTAAACAAAGCAATGCAGTCTCACAATGAAAACTTAGCATTAAAACTTCTCTGCCCTTGAAACTCACATTCATTGAAACAGCATTGAAACCCACATTCAAAGAAAATACATTTTGCCAGTGGCAGATAAAGATTAATTTTGGGCTGTTTTCAATCATAGGCCCCTTGCATATGAAACATACATGTGCTCTTTGATACACCTTCCTCATTGTACTAAAATTATATTCCTTGTACAATACAGTACACTTGTTAGAGGGTGTTTTAAATTTGTTTTGAACATTTTTCCAGTAAGCAATGAAACAAAACATATGCACCCATAATGGCAAAACTGCCCAGTTGAGAACATTTATCATAAAAAGTCTACTCAGACTTCCACAGTCCACCATTATTAGTAAATATACACAATTCTACAGTCCACCATTATTAGTAAATATGCACAATTCCACAGTCCACCATTATTAGTAAATATGCACAATTCTACAGTCCACCATTATCAGTAAATATGCACAATTCTACAGTGCACCTTTATCAGTAAATATGCATAATTCTACAGTCCATATTCAGTGAATTCAGTTCTTGCCATAGCTGTCAACCTTAGCAAAAACCTGGACGAAGCCAATAATGGGGAATACAGTCCCAAAATAGGGACAAATTTAAAATATTCATCTTATAAACTTAGAAAATTGCTAGAAAAAAGGTTGTGCTACTATGTATTCTGAAGAACATGAAGTTTGAAATTCAAATGCGGTCAATTCTACTGGACAGAACAAAACAATTTTCAGCAGAGACAGGGATTAATACTGCAGACACGCCTGTGTAAAATGGCAGGGCATCAGAGCAAATCCACACAAACACAGGCAGGAGATGCAGACTCACAGAAGCCACCCCAACCAAGAATCAAACCAGAAAACCTATAGCTGTGAGGCAACAATACTACCACTGCACCATCAAATCTGCAAGGAATTAAACATTCAGAAACCTGAAGGCTGAAATTCAAATGCCTGTCAATTTTACTGGACAGAACAAAACAATTTTCAGCAGAGATGCAGGGATTAATACTGCAGACACGTCTTTGTAAAATGGCAGGGCACCAGAGCAAATCCACACAAATACAGGGAGGAGATGCAGACAGAAGCCACCCCAACCAAGAATCAAACCAGAAAACCTATAGTTGTGAGGTAACAATACTATCACTGCACCATCAAATCTGCAAGGAATTAAACATTCAGAAACCTGAAGTCTGAAATTCAAATGCCTGTCAATTTTACTGGACAGAACAAAAACAATTTTCAGCAGGGATTAAAACTGCAGACACGTCTTTGTAAAATGGCAGGGCACCAGAGCAAATCCACACAAACACATGGAGGAGATGCAGACTCACACAGAAGCCACCCCAACCAAGAATCAAACCAGAAAACCTATAGCTGTGAGGCAACAATACTACCACTGCACCATCAAATCTGCAAGGAATTAAACATTCAGAAACCTGAAGGCTGAAATTCAAATGCCTGTCAATTTTACTGCGGACAGAACAAAAACAATTTTCAGCAGAGATGCAGGGATTAATACTGCAGACACGCCTTTGTAAAATGGCAGGGCACCAGAGCAAAGCCACACAAATACAGGAGGAGATGCAGACAGAAGCCACCCCAACCAAGAATCAAACCAGAAAACCTATAGTTGTGAGGTAACAATACTATCACTGCACCATCAAATCTGCAAGGAATTAAACATTCAGAAACCTGAAGTCTGAAATTCAAATGCCTGTCAATTTTACTGCGGACAGAACAAAACAATTTTCAGCAGGGATTAAAACTGCAGACACGTCTTTGTAAAATGGCAGGGCACCAGAGCAAATCCACACAAACACATGGAGGAGATGCAGACTCCACACAGAAGCCACCCCAACCAAGAATCAAACCAGAAAACCTATAGCTGTGAGGCAACAATACTACCACTGCACCATCAAATCTGCAAGGAATTAAACATTCAGAAACCTGAAGGCTGAAATTCAAATGCCTGTCAATTTTACTGCGGACAGAACAAAACAATTTTCAGCAGAGATGCAGGGATTAATACTGCAGACACGCCTTTGTAAAATGGCAGAGCACCAGAGCAAATCCACACAAATACAGGGAGGAGATGCAGACAGAAGCCACCCCAACCAAGAATCAAACCAGAAAACCTATAGTTGTGAGGTAACAATACTATCACTGCACCATCAATTATACAAGGAGTTAAACATTCAGAAACCTGAAGTCTGAAATTCAAATGCCTGTCAATTTTACTGCGGACAGAACAAAACAATTTTCAGCAGAGACGAGGGATTAAAACTGCAGACACATCTTTGTAAAATGGCAGGCACCAGAGCAAATCCACACAAACACAGGCAGGAGATGCAGACTCCAAACAGAAGCCACCCCAACCAAGAATCAAACCAGAAAACCTATAGCTGTGAGGCAACAATACTACCACCGCACCATCAATTATGCAAGGAATTAAACATTCAGAAACCTGAAGTCTGAAATTCAAATGCCTGCCAATTTTACTGCGGACAGAACAAAACCAATTTTCAGCAGGGATTACAACTGCAGACACGTCTTTGTAAAATGGCAGGGCACCAGAGCAAATCCACACAAACACATGGAGGAGATGCAGACTCCACACAGAAGCCACCCCAACCAAGAATCAAACCAGAAAACCTATAGCTGTGAGGCAACAATACGACCACTGCACCATCAAATACGCAAGGAATTAAACATTCAGAAACCCTTAAGTCTGAAATTCAAATGCCTATCAATTTTATTTAACATTTTTAATCAGGACAGTCTGACTTGGAACAAATAAACAAATTTTCAGCAGAGGCCCAGGAAGAAATAATGCAGACATGTCTTTGTAACATGGGAGGGCACAAAAGCAAACCCACACAAACACAGGGAGAAGATACAGACCCCACAAAGAAGGAACCCCAGCCAAGAATCAAACCCAAGAACCTGCAGCTGTGAGGCAACAATGCTACTACTACACCATCAAATATCAAGCATTGCAACATTTACAAACCACAGATATTATGAGGAACAGATCAGATCGAATATGAGGTAAAAATCTGAAATTTTTTTACAAATGGTGGTGGGTAGGGAACTCAAGTCTTTAACACCTGCATACAGGGTACAGGGTTCAAGCCTGAGGCATTCCCTACCACACCACCATAAGCACCTGGGGCATTTTCACACACACACACACACACACACACTCTCTCTCCCCAGTAAAGCACAAGCACCACACACACACACACAATCTCCCCAGTAAAGCACAAGCACCATACACAAACTCCAGTAAAGCACAAGCACCATACACAAACTCCAGTAAAGCACAAGCACCATACACAAACTCGAGTCTTGTACTAGCCCCATACACAAACTCCAGTAAAAGCACAAGCACCATACACAAACTCAAGAAAAATAAACATTGTAAGTTAAAAGGCAGCTTACCTGAATGAATGCATCCAGAGTTAACGTCCGCATACATCCTTCCCGCAATACTGAAGACCCGCGAGATCCACATGCTCCTTCCACGCCGACGAGATCCCTGAGGCTCTGTCCCGAGTCCCTGCTGCTCCTCTTGCAGTCCGGACGCTGCCCATAATCCTGGCGGGTCTGTGCACTGTAAAGTGCACAGACGCTCCTTGTGTCCCCTATGGGGACGGCCGGTTTGAGCATGCGATAGACCGATAAGCCGACTCGTCTATGCGCGAATTTTAAAAAATGTTTTTATTTTTCATTTTGTTTTCTTTCTTTTTCTTTCTTTTTTTATGTTTGAGGGGGCTGCAGTCCGGCAGCCCTATGCCACGAGCCGCCCCTGACTACACCGTTTTCCATATTGTATTTCGTGACATTGGGTATCTTATGTTTATTCACAGTAAGACTAGCAATTACAGGGAAATGGATAGTGGTGGGGTAATGTTCTAATACAAAACCAAAAAGGGGGGGGGGGGAGTCTTATGTCTGAAACACCTAAATTTCAAAGGAAACATAAGACAATCGGGGCCTGTGCTAGCATTTTGGGGGCCCTACCTAGGAGGATGTAAGGTGTGGCCATGCCCCCTTCCAATTATTTCAATCCTCAAAGTTTGCTAGAAAACCAAATTGCTCTGAGGAACAGACTACAGTATCAAGCACGGTATGAAACTGTCTCAAAGCTCATACTCCCTACCACCAACCTCTCAGCAGTAAGACATAAGATTAGGGCTTTAAAACACTGAGCTTCTGAGCTAATAAAGATGTCTGAACAGATTTTGCAGTAGGATGCATTGCATGAACCCACATTTTTTTGAGGGTAACAGACTAAAAATGCCAGGTAAACATTTCAACATTGGACATCATTCTCACAGCCCCTACCCCTGCCTAATGTTCCAGCTCATTTCTAGACAAAGCCAAAAATAATCACAGAACAAAGGCATAACATCAGAGATGGTTTTAGATATTGCTATTATACACTTACAAAGGTAGTGGTGGTGGTGCTGCGGTAGCATTGTCGCCTCACAGTTAGCCATTGCCCGTTCGATTCTCAGTTAGAGCGTCTTCTGTGTGAATGCGTGGGCGTTCCTTCGTTGAAGGTTGTGCGTTAGGCCCGGCAAGCCAGCACGTCAAAATCTACTGCCAATCATTAGCGGACCGGAGTTCTGCTGTGGCGACCCCTAATCGGGAAAAGCCGAAAGACACACACTTACAAAGGTACTAGAATTACAGAGTATGCATTAGTATGAATTAAAACATCAGTACATTCTGCAGATTTCTCATAGCCCATACCTCTCAATGTTTTAGCATAATAATTCAGATAAAACCAAAATTAATCGCAGTACAGTGATATAATGTTAGCAATAGTTTTAAGCATTTGTTTTAACTATTATTTTAAACTTATAAAGATGATGTAACAAGTTTTCCATCAGCATGCATTACAATAATTCCTGTACTTTCTAAATTCTCACAGCCCCTACCCCCAACCCTTCAGCACAAGAATTCTGGACAAAGCACAAAAGCATAAAACAAAAGCTAAACATCAGGGAAAACCTTTAAAATGCTTATAAAAATGACTGAATTGGTTTTCCCATAATTTAGGGTATTACTTTCCTTCAATCTCTTTTGCTAGAAAGCCAAATTGTTTTGAGGGACAGACCACAAATATCAAGCAAACAGTCCCACAGCTTTCACAATGCCCATACCCCACCACTAACCTCTTAGCACAGTAATTCTGGATGAAGCAAAAAGAAATAAACAAAAAAAAAAAGACAAGACAAAGGTGTAACATTAGGGATTTAAAAACACTTGGCTTACTAACCAGTAAAGAACACACTTTGCAGTAGCATGCATTGCTTGAACCAACATTTTTTATGAGAAACGGACCAAAAGCACCAAACAAACATTAGAACACCATGCAACATTTTCACAACCCCTATCATCCTCTTAACCTCTGAGCAAACCAATTCTAGATAAAGCTAAAAATAATTGCAGAACAAAGGTGGAGTATCAGGGATAGTTTTAAACATATTCACTGGGAAACCAGGGTGCACCCACCTGGTGCAGCACCAGGTGGATACAGGACCCAAAAGGTCTATTAGGCAGGCCCCTTATAGGGTGCCTGAGAGAGTCAGACAGACTCTGAGGGAAGAGGTACAGGAGATGTTGGAACTAGGGGTGATTCAAGAGTCCAACAGTCCCTGGGCCTCCCCAGTGGTGCTGGTGCCAAAGAAGGATGGCAGCACCAGATTGTGTGTGGATTACAGGAAATTAAATAGTCATACAAAGTCAGATGCTTACCCCATGCCTAGGACAGATGAGGCCCTAGAGCAGCTGGGTGGGGCTAAGTATCTTACAACCATTGATCTTACCAAGGGTTACTGGCAGGTGCCCTTGACCCCCAGTGCTAGACAGAAGTCAGCCTTTGTGACTCCTTTTGACTTGTATGAGTTCACAAAAATACCCTTTGGGATGAAGAATGCCCCAGCGACTTTCCAGAGGCTGGTAGATAATATCCTAGCAGGAGCAGGAGGATTTGCCCTTGCTTACCTAGATGATATTGCCATCTACAGCCATTCCTGGCCAAAGCACCTTCAGCATGTCAGGGAGGTGCTGGGTAGACTACAGAGGGCAGGATTGACCATTAAGCCGAGCAAATGTCAGGTGGGTATGGCAGAGGTCTCCTACCTAGGACGTAGAGTGGGAAATGGTAAGATAAGGCCAGAACCTGCCAAAATGGAAGCTATTCAGGCATGGCCTGCACCTGTTACCAAAAAACAGTTGAGGGCATTCTTAGGGACAGCAGGGTACTACAGAAAGTTCGTCCCCAGTTATAGTAACATAGCTGCTCCCCTCACAGACCTGACAAGGTAGAATAGGCCAGATAAGGTAGTGTGGACCCCAGCATGCGAGCAGGCATGTCAGAATCTTAAAGAAGCTTTGGGAGGACCCCCTGTGTTAGTCAGTCCAGATTACAGCAAAGAATGTATTTGTTGTGCAAATGGATGCTTCGAACTATGGGGTGGGGGCTGTACTTAGCCAGATTTCTTCAGAGGGAGAAGAGCACCCAGTTGTTTATTTCAGTCATAGGCTCCAACCCAGGGAGGAATGCTATGCAACTGTAGAAAAGGAATGTCTAGCCATAGTGTGGGCACTGCAGAAACTTCAGCCTTATTTGTATGGAAGAAAATTCACTGTTATGACAGACCATAACCCTCTAGCATGGTTAAATGGAGCCAGTCAGCAAAATGCCAAGTTGCTAAGATGGAGCCTGGGGTTGCAAGCATATGATATGTCAGTGCAACACCACAGTGGGAGTAGCAATGCCAATGCAGATGGGCTCTCAAGACAGGGAATGGGGTAAGTATACTCAGACAGACCTAACCCTCTCAAGTGGTATTTATCAAGGGTCACTTGAAAAACTAGCTTGAGTTCTCCGGAGGGGGGGGGTGAAGACTGGTAGAGAAGGATGAAGGCCGCCAGCCTAGTCAAATAGAATTTGATACATAATTCTGGCATTTGTAAATATAAAATACAGGCTTGTTTCTTAAATGAAAGAAAACACTGCAAAATGTGAACTTCAAGATTGTAGCAACATTGCCATCTGCTGTAAGGAAAACTAAACCAAGCATTTCAAATGTTCTTTGAAATTAAAATTATATTTTGTATGTCCTTTGAAGTTAGAATTTGGAGTCGATGCGTCTGGAGTAAACATCCTGCCTATTGTTTTAAGGATAAAGTTAATGACCAGAATGTACATGTGGAAAAGTTAATGACCAAAATGTACATGTGGAATGTCCTTTATTGCTCTAAGTGTAAAATAATGTAAATGCAGTTTCGATGTGGCCTGGGGACCAGGAAAGTGTAAACAAATGATGTAATGTTTTAGCAGAACTGCAGTTTCAATTTAAACAGTGAGAACCAGAAGTTATTAAGCATTTTGATCTTGGACATCTAACCTACAGCACTGCCTGTTGTCTTGAGTAAGTTACTTTAGAAGTATGTTTTCTTGTAAAAATAGCTAGGACTATAAAGATTAGACTTAGTGTTTTTCTGTTATGTCAGAACTGTACCACGGAATTATTTTAAGTTTCTGTGTGATCTCTGAACTCTTGAGTAGCATTGTATTGTAGTAATATTGTCTTGTGTCTATTATTTATTATTAAATATCTTTAAACCCTTTTCAACTGTGGCTGGTTTGTGTAGAGATAAGTAAGCTCTAGAGTACATTGCATGCTTATAAGTGATCCTGAACTAAGCCACTCTAATAAGCCTTAAGACTGATTAGTCACACTTACCAATTGGATAATAATGTTGTTTGTCTTTTCGGCTTTTCCCGGTTGGGGGTCACCGCAGCGGAACTCCGGTCCGTTGATGATTGGCAGTAGATTTTTATGGTGCCGAGTTGCCAGCCCAATGCCCAACCTTCAGTGAAGGTATGCCTATTCACGCATGTCTTTCCAACGCCACTCGACAGCGGGGAGGACATGCAGACTCCACACAGAAGGCACTCCAGCCGAAAATTGAACAGGAGAACCTCTTGCTGTGAGGCAACAATGCTACCGCTGCACCACCGTGGCTATCCCAATTGGATAATAATATTGCACAGTAATAATTGGACACCCTTTTAAGGGCCTTTGGGTAGCTGAGAATTATTAGCTGGTGGTGGCAGTAATTACTACCGTATAGGGGCACAGCTGGAGAATCTGTGTCAGCCTTTCCCAGGAGTGTCTGTGAAGTTGTATAAATACCCATCTCAGTGTGTGTGTGTGTCAGCTACTTGTGCAGGGACACAAAGCACTGGTTGGACAGAGAGGATACTGGAGGTTAGCTTGCCAGCTAGGCTGAGATGTGGACCCTATAACTGTGCCACTGGGGAGTTTTATTGGGGACCTGGGGAGCAAGGTAACAACCAGCCCCGGGCTGACTGTGATCTCTGTGTGTTCTTAAGGGAAATTTCACTTTACTGTGTGTATTTGTTATCCTTTCCTCTCATATGAAACGCCCTCTCTGGTGTTATTGGTGAGGATTGAGGCTCCTTGATTGCTGGGCCAGGGCACTGGCGTCACACAGAAATGAGGACATTCTACAACATTCTCACAGCTCATACTCCCCTTTCAACCTCACAGCACAACAATTTTGGGCAAAGCAAAAAATCATAGACCAACGGCATAGCACAAGAAATAGTTGGAAATGCTGATGTTACAAACTTAAAAAAGAAATATTAGAATAACAGGGTTTGCATTAGTCATCATCTACATTTTCTCAGTCACTATCGTCCCACTACCAATCAGCACAATTCTGGACAAAGTAAATAAACAAAAAATATGACTATTCTTATGCAGGACTGAGTAAAAAAACTAGAATCTGGGCATTAATTATCACAGGCAAGCCCCGTCCCCATATCTTAGTACAAGAATTCTGGACAAAGCTATTTAAACCAAATCCTCTCTCCACCCCACTCCCAATTATCCAAGAATTCTGGGGACAAATATAATCATCTCCCTGCCCCCCCCCCCAAAAAAAGTAAAAAAAAAATAGCAACTTACCTTTTTCTGTAGTGGAAGGCTGCAACTAATCCTCTACTCACACTTAATTAAAGGTTGACCCCTGATTGCTACCACACAGACCATTTCAGCCTTTTTAAATTTGTCCTTAAAAGGACAATTTTTCAGAGCTTTTAAAAACTGCCCTTACAAGGGCAGTTAAAAATTATCCTTGGCTTGTCCCAATTATCGTTGTTGAAAGGCTTCTTCCAAAGTCCTTGTCCTCCTCACGCCACCAGTAATCCAATAAATAATCTGCCGAAAATCAAGTAGCAAAGCAAACTTTTCTCTTGAAAAACAAGAGAAAGGAATGCTTATTACACACGTGCCTTCTTAAAGGCAACTGACACAGGAAGTGCTTTGCAAGGACCACTTCCTTGAAGAGGAAAAAAAAAACACAACTTACTTCCTTGGTTGCTCCAACCAATCAGGTCCCTGCTTCACTGAAGTGGACCTGATGGAGTGCAGCTTTCAGCTGACATCACAGCTTACAGGAAGGCAATTTATTAAAAGTTTTGATGGTGGCCACAAATTGTGAGATACTGCTGTAATTACGAGTCTGAGAGAACCGGAACTGGGCAAAAAGGAAGGATAAACCCGTGGCCGCTTGTGTGCAAGTTGGCTGCACATTGTTAGTGGGGGCCCTTGCGTGCAGGAAGATAACTGGGGGTCCCTTGTGGCCGCTGGTTTAGCAGGTGCCTAATGCCAGCTATGAAGACAATTATAGAATGGTACTTTCGCCCCATGTCCTAGCATAGCTAAGATATGAACTAAGGCAAACAGAAACATCAAATCTGATGCTGTCAATTTTTATTCATTCCTGAACAAAGGGTTTGGGTCTGACTCGGCCTCTGTTTAAAAGCTCGTGGACACTAGAAGCCGTCAAGCTCCTCCCTTACCCACAGTGCAGCAGTCACACTCATTCCCCAGGTCTTGCCTACTGCCATTGTGCAGAGAGGTGATCGCTACAGCTCTCAGGTGTTTGTTTAGAAAGATGCATTTGCTGTGTTATATACTTTTTTCACTAAAGTTTCTCTTTAACCTCCCTTTATGTACCTTTTTAACGTTAATCTTGTCCTTTTTCTGTTTGGTAGCCCTTGATTACAATTGTTGGTAATCCATTTCTTATTGCTTTTTGATAAATTATAGTAATACCTTTTGTTGGTATCCCTTTTATCCTCTCTTTACTGTTAAAGTAATATATCTGTATTTCCTTTTATCCTTTAAGTGGATTTTTCCACATTGTGTAATTGTTGTAAAATGGGGGATCAACCATCAGGTTTCAACCAGATGCGGGCTTAAATTCCACTGTCTGATGCCCATCATTTATGTATTTATTTATGTATTTACTGCTTGAGTCCTGACCATTTGCAGTCTTCATGTTTCATTTGTAAAGCATTTAATCCTAGAGCATTGGTAGACACGGAAAATAAACTTATTCTCAAGGGTCTTCTTCCTTCGGTCTTTGGAGAATCGCTTACTGGAGCTCAATCCTCCCAAGTCAGATAAGGAAGTCAGGAAAAAACTTTCTGAACAACCTGGTTCCTCTCAATCCTCCTCAGATATGACTTCAGAATCACTTAAGAAAAACAGAAAATCTTCAGATCCTAAAGGCAAGTCCTCAGATCTGACTTCTTCAGATACCAGATCCATATGTTTGGATCTGGCTCATCCTGAACCAAAACAGTTGTCTAGAACTAGGTATGATTCTTCCCTGGATCCTCTACCCTCTCGGCTCCCATCCTTGTTCTTGGAAAGATGCCACCTTTCAAGATCACCTTTCATAGCTTTTTCCCATTCATCTAGAAGTCTCACAGAAGCCAATGTGGACAAAATGATGAGGAAGTTTCTCTCAACACAAATTCAGAGGGGAGTTCTCCTGGCTCCTACCCGCATGGGTTCGGTGGCCTTTACTAGTACAACCTCACCAGTTTGGGCTCCTTCTCCAATCCATCCTTCGACTTCAAAACCCTTGGATCTGAAACTCCCAGTGCTGTTTCAGATTCAAAGATGGTTTTATCTTTGGATCCAATATCTTCTCTGAATGCTGCAGGTCCAAGCATGTCAGAGCAGGACAACTCTTGGACCCAAAGCTTTGGTATGGGATCTGAGCTGTTAGTCAACTCTGAAGCTGTAGCCATCTCTACCCCTCGGAGCCTTGACACAATGTCTTTGTGTTGTGTGCCTCAAAATTGTACTACACAGGGACAGTCAGCCCAAAGTCTCCAGGCTACCCAGCAGAGTGTAATTATTTCTTCCGATATTTCTCTGGAACATGCCACAGAAGAAGTCCAGAGGAAGTGCAAGAGGAGGCACTTGGACTCCCCTCTGGAGTTGTTCATAGAAGGGGAAGGGAACACAAGATCACCACCTGATGATGTCTTATTTGAAGACATTTTGAGGATTCTTAAACAAAGAGGTGGCTGGTCTACTGATAACTATTCTCAAGAGGAATCCATATTTCTGGAGATATTCGGTTACTGGCCCATCTACTTCCTGGGTGACTCCACGTGCTGATGAGCTCATTGATTTGATGTTTCAGTGGATGTGGAAGGAACCTGATACTGTTGAGCCATTTCCCAAGAGACCAGATAGGATCCTGGCACCACCGAAGGAGAGGGAAATCTGGAACAAAGGAGTACCAGTGGATGCTATGGTCATAGCAGCATCCACAAAGAAAGAACTGACAGAACAAAGTTCCTCTGTTCATCCCCCTAACAGGGAGTCTAGGGCATTGTACAGATTTGGGAAGCATGTCTATGCATCAGCAACCTTTGCACTCAGGTCTCTAACTTACTTGTCACACTTCACCAGATTATAGAGGGTTTTGATCAAAGAACTTTCAAAATCTCTCTCTCTCAGGGACCAGTACTTCTGAGGCAGAGACTTCTATTGCTTCACAATTGGTGACCCTTCAATCTATTTTCATTTCATCCATGAGACATTAAGGAGTCTGAAGACTGGCAGGTTCAGGTATTTCCATCAGGAGGCATGCCTGGCTGCGCTTTTGTGATTTTGCAAAGCCCTTCAAGTCATCCTTCGTTAATTCTGCCTTTGACAGAAGTTCATTATTTGGCCTCAAGGTTAAAGACACACTCTTCAGGTGCAAGCAGGATGGTAGAACCCTGTCTGTGGTAGGTGTATGTTATTTGACTCCTCAAAGATCCTTTTCAAGGAATCAATGAGATGGTTGAAAAATGTGGTTCAGGAAATCCCATGATTCATATGGAGAGAGTTCCCACCAGGGGCAGAGGGGGGAGCTCAGCAGAGAAGGCCTGCAGAACAAGGGGTCCAGGAGATATCTAAGCTTCTGGCTGGGGCCAGTCATTACCAAGTCAGAGTACTGCCTTTGGTCTCCCCACAGCCCCCAGGGTTTTCACCAAGTGCATGATAGCAGCAGCTCACTTGAGACTGCAGGGATTCCAGGTGTTTATTTAGATGACTGGCTCATAACCACTTCAACTAAGCATCTTTAGATTTGTTCCCATCTAGGTATTACAATGAACCAAAACAAATCTCAAAACTTCAACCATCTCAGACGTTAGACTTCATAGGGGCCTTCTTCAACACAACGTTATTGACAGCTTCTCTCTCTTTCTCAAGGGTTCAAACTATTCATTTCAAGTCAAAAGAATAATCCAGAACTCATTCCTGTCAACCTGACTAATTTTACAGACCCTGGGATCGATGTCTATAACAACAGTTCTAGTTCTGCAGGCAAAATACCATACGAGAATTCTTCAATGGACTTTAGCAACCCAATGGTCCATTCTACATCAACCTATGTCCACTAAGATCAGTATAACTCAGGCCTGTATAAAGTACTTGCGGTGGTGGATTCACTCAGATCAAATACTACAAGGTTGTCCATTCATCCTCCCTCAGTGCAAGGCCACAGTGATCACAGATACTTCTCAGATCAGTTGGGGGAGCATTTCTTGGTAAAGACTTTTCAAGGCACTTGGTCCCCCAAAGATGTCAACTTGCATATCAATGTATTGGAAATGAGAACATTACTCCTAATGTTGCAGGCATTCCAAGACTGTCTCCCTTCTGGAACTATTGCAAGTCAAGTGGATAATTTGTCTGTAGTATGGTACATCAACAAACCAGGAGAAACCAGATCTTATCCCTTGTGTGGAAAAGCTATGAGAATGTGGCAGTGGGCGATCTCTTCAAATCGATTTCTGGTAGGAACGCACATACCAAGGAAATCCAGCACGATAGCAGACAAGTTGAGCAGGTCGTTACTACTACTTCACATGTGGTCTCTCAACAAAGAAGTGGTGGAAATGATATTCCGCCAGTGGGGCCAGCCATGCTGTGACCTATTTGCATCTCCCCTGAACAACAAGTGCAGCAGGTTCTTTGCCCAAATACCCCCACCAGGGGAGTCACCAAGAGATGCTGTCCTTCATGATTGGCCCCCAGGTCTCCTCTATGCTTATCGCCCAACTCCCTTAATCCCCAAATTCCTACAGAAAGCATCCTGACTGGAAAGCAAAGTCACCCTCATTGACCCTTACTGGCCTCAACAAATTTGGTTTCCTTTCCTTTGGCCTCATCTGGTTTACTCACCTTGGATTCTGGATCCAATTCCAGACCACCTGTCTCACCCGACCAACTTGACTCATCCAGACATCTTGGGACTAAAGTTGACCGCATGGTTTCTCCAATTCCGTTAATAGCTAGAGAACCCAAGTTCTCTTCCCTGGTGTACTACATTCTCCTGTCATCACACAAAGCTTCCATTAGAAAAATTTACAAGAGGAAATTGAAGATTTGTCCTTTGGGCACAGCAACAAGACAGTGACCCTTTTTCGGCATTGGTACATAAAAAATCTTGAATTCCTGGCTTCTTATTTTTAGTGATGGGGCTAGTCCCTCTATGGTCAAGATTCATTTAGCTGCCATTTCCAGTTTCCATACTGGAACTGATAAATTATATTTCTAATAGCCATAACATCAGCTAGGAGAGTTTCAGAACTGCATGTCTTATCCTTTAAGACTCCTATTTAATTTTTCATAAGGATAGGGTGTCATTAAGAACTAATCCTTCCTTTCTTCCTAAAGTGGTGTGAGGATCTAACATTAATCAATCTATTAATCTCCCTGTGTTCTTTCCAAAAATTTCAAAGGTTCATTGGTTCATAGGTAGGTACTAGACTATCTGCCCGAGGGCATTTATAAGCCTAGCCAGAGTGTGTCAGCTTTCGCCACCCCATTGATTAATTAACTGAGCCTCTGTCAAGAAGAGCCAATGAAGTGATCCCAGGGGTGTATTTTCTGTTACCCATACACTCATCAGGGTTTCTCTTGGAGTGTTAGTGAGGGGCTCTGCCTAATGAAGTTAGGAATTTTGTTCCAAAGCATGGGGAGTCTCTGTGACATGAATCTATCCCTCCAGCATGTTCTATTTATTGTTGTGGCGAGGTTTAGCTCACTAGAGCGAGTGGCTCACAGTGACTTGGATTTCTTTAGGTGAAGCATGTCCATCAATTCTGAGTTGGACATGGCTTTGCAAGTCAGGCAGAGATCACATCTGAGTGAACGATATGCCACTGAGTACAGCTGGAGTTTTTCCAGTCGGGCTGCATAGGACATATGTTTGAGACCAGTAATCCTCTTGGTGAGATACTTTTGTGGTCTTTCCAGCTGTTTGGAAGTGTCTTGCGAGGTACATCTAAAACAGGGCATTGTACTCTATGATGGGTCTGATGAGGGATGAGTAGAGGGGCACTATAACCTCTTTATTTCTAGATGCGAACCCTTTAGTAATTAGATGGGCTGCATAGAAGGATTTCCTAACTACTTTGGCAATTGTCAAAGGAGAGATTAGTATCTACCTGGGTCCCCAGATCTCTTATTACCTCTTCTGTATTAAGGGGGTTGCCACCCATGTGGTAATTCATGGGTGTTTTGTTTTTCCCAAACGGAATGACTGCGCATTTTTGGCATTTAGCTTGAGACCATGACTTTGACACCAGGTGTCCATCTCAGTAAGGCCCTTTTGGAGAATGTCTTGTGTCAGCCGGTGAGTCAATTATGGCTCCCAGTTTGCAGTCATCGAACTTAGTTAGCCATAGTCCTCATGTGTTTGCCTGTACTTCTGAAAAGTATATGCCGAACAGTAGGGGTCCCAGGGCCGAGCCTTGTGAGACATCACTTGTGACTGGTTTAGAGTCAGACCTGGAGCCCGCTATTCTTACTGTGTAAGTTCTGTCTGTAAGCCAGTTGGTAACCCATCTCATGACATAGGGGTTTATGTTCAGGCTGGTGAGTTTTTCTATAATTCCCGAGTGGGGAATGGTGTCAAAAGCCTTGGCGAGGTAAAAATAGGCTGTGTGAACTACCTTCCTCTCATCTATGGCCTTGGTGACTGTCTCAAAGAAGTCAACCAGGTTTAGTAGGCATGATCTGCCCTTAACAAAGCCAAACTGGGTCGGGTCAAGTGTTTGGTGGTTCCCAATGTCTTTGTTAATGAGTTCCATGATGATGCGCTCCGTAGCCTTGCGGACCAGGCTAGTCAGGCTTATGGGGTGATAGTTACCTGGGTCAGTTGTGGCCCCTCCTTTGTGGAGTGGAATAACTGTTGCTGTGCACCATTCTATGGGCACGTAGCCTGTGGAGAGGCTGAGGTTAAACAGTGTGTTTAGGTGGGGGTTTAGTTTGTTCTGTAGTTCGTGCAAGACGCAGCCTGGGACACCATCTGGCCCCATTGATGCTGTGCTTTTGGCTTTTGAAAGGGCTGTTTTCACCTGTGCATCTGTGATATCCGGGACACTACACTTTTCCAGTATTGTTGTGGGCCCTTTTAGGGATGAAAAGGCGGTGAAGTTTGCACTGAATCTATCTGCCAGGATGTTGGCAATATCAGTGTGTTCAGTATATTGTGCTATTTTGCACTAGCTCAGAGCATATCTGCGAGTTGCCACTTAGATTCTTGACATAGCTGACATAGCTAAAGAAGGCTTTGTGGTTATCTTTCGAATCCTTGGCTATTTTTCTTTCGAAGTTAGCCTTGGAGGATTTTATGAGGGACCTTAGTTTCTTACTGATACTGATCAGGGATGTCTTTCCTTCTTGGGATTTGCTTTTTTTCTGAACTAGTTTCCTCCTTCTATTGTATAGCCTGTTTATGGCAAGGGTCCACCAGACTGGTTTCCTTCTCTTAGGGGAGTGAGTCTTGGTTTTGCTAGGGATGGCACGATCCATGCATCCTTGTAGGTGCTCATAGAGTGCATTTGTAAAGGTTTCAGGATCTTGGGCAGCATTATCCTTTAGCGTGGGGGCTGTGAAACTTACCACCGCTGTCTTAAGTAAGGTGAAGTTTGCTTTAGAAAAGTTTTTTTACTGTGGTTTCCTTAGTTGGGGTGTGGACATCCAGAGTGATTAGTTTATGGTCTGATCTAACCAGTGATGGGTTGATCTGTGGTGTGGAACACCTGTCACCCATATTGGGGATGACCAGGTCCAATATGTTTTCACCTCTGGTAGGGGAGTTTACCAGCTGATCCAGGGCATTTGAGTTGATAAATTCCAGGAAGCGCTGGACCTGGGAGTTTGTATTTAAGTAGTTTTCCCAGTTAACGGTAGAGTAATTGAAATCGCCCAATATCAGGGTGTTCTGTAGGACCTTCATGATTTCCAGTGTCTCCAGAAAGGCGGAGTGGTGGTCCTGGGTCTTGGAGGGTGATCTGTAGCAGGCCACAATTTGCATTGCAGATTTGCCTGATGTTAGTTGCACATGGATGATCTCGGAGGCATCATACTGTGCCACTAACCTGGAGGTGTAAGTATCCTTGATGAATATGGTTTCACCCCCTCCTTTTGTGTTTCAGCCATGTTCTGTGGCCGAAATGTGTGGTATGAGTTGTAGCCCAGTAGTGCTGGGGTGCTCTGTGGAGCCTTGAACCAGGTTTCAGTTACTACACAGATGTCAGCGTTCTCCATACTGAAGAGTGATTCGAGCGCATGCATTTTGAGATTTAAACTCCTGGCGTTGAGTAGCATAACCCTCATTTTTTTATTTGTGCTGTTTACGGAGGTGGGTTTGACTTTTGAGCCTTGCCTAAAAAAGGCACAATGGGGGCAGCAAGAGCCTTGGCCAGTATTCGAATCCTAGGGGTGACAGGTGCAAGCTGTCTCTTGCAAAGCAACAAGGCCTGTCGAGCATGTCGTCCCAGGCTGACAGACACTGGATCCCCTTTGAATGACACCAGAAGGTTAGCCAATTGTTGTAATTGATCATTTTTTCTTTGTACTGCGGTATCATTCTTGGTGAGGGCAGGATGCTACTCAAGGTCAGGGTCATACCCGCCTGGGCTACATGATCAGAGAGCTCTTCCATGTCTCTTTTCATGTAGTCCAGGGAGGTACGTCTCAGGTCATTCACACCAACATGAACAATGACAGATTCATATTTGTACTTGTTCTGGAGTAACCTGAGTGCTTCTGTTATGTGGCAGATTCTGGCTGCCGACAGGCAGCTAACAGTAACCTTCTCCTTGTCCAGCCTAGTGAGTGGTACGTCAGTGTGCCTGACTATAGAGTCGCCTATTACGAGTGTGTTCGGTATGTTATTTCACCTTAAGGGCTGTGATTGTGCAGCACACTGATTTTGTGTTGTCTGGTTTGTGACAGGAGGTGCAGGTATTTTGGGTGTCTGCTTTGGAGGTCTGTGATGCTTTTGCAGGTTTTTATTTAGAGCCTCTGAGTATGATTTTGTGTATTTATGTGTATTGTTTGCCAGTGCTGGTTTAGTATGTCTGTGTGAGGCTGGATGTGTGGTGCAAGTGTTAACCTTCACCTCATGACTGCTTGTTCCAGTCTTGGGTGGAGAGAGCTTAGCCTCCATTTTAGCTATATAATTGCATCTCTCACAAATGTTAATGTTTTAAGGTAGGAGGAGAGGTTTGTCTGTGTACATGAGGCAGTTGTAACATTGCCTCAGGATACTCAGGATCACCAGCTGGACTGGAGAGTATACCTGAAATTGCCCTTTGGTCATGTCTGAATAGTAGGGTGAGCTGCTTAGTCGCTTGGTTGGTGAGGGGTGAATAATGAGCCTTGCCCTGCTGGGCAATCAAGTGTTGGGGTATATTAGTGCTTGCTATTAGGTCCGAGCAAGTGCTGGACTGTAGGATGTTTTTTAAGTGCTTAGGTTGAGAGTTAGTCTACCTTCAAGGGTAAAACTGAAGAGGAGACTTGGTGGAGCCGGGATGAATTTAGCCCTAACTAACTGGCGCTGCCTGGACGTGCAAAACCGTGCAAACATGTTTTTTACAGCAGGGAAATGAAAGAGATAGAAATTAGCCCAAAATGGCCCACAAACTACTAACTTCTTGGCTGGAACCACTCCTCCAGGGACAGATGGCTGCTCAAAGCTCCCTCTCTCACAGGTGAACAGAGAAACCTCCCTCTATCCAAGTAAGGTATGGGTAACTCAAAAAATTGTAACAGCCATGAATTCAGCACTAGCCTGAAAACTGGACTATACTAGCTTAGAAAGGTGGGAAACAAGAAAAAAAAATTTTTGAAAAGATAAGGCAAAAACAGTAAAAATGCACTTAAAACAGCTTTAAATGACTACAGACCGTAAAAATACACTTAAAACAGCTTTAGATGACTACAAACAATCAGAAAAGGCTTTTTAAAAAAATTACCCAATTAACCAGTAAAAAAATCTCAAAACTGAACCCTGTTCCTGCAGTCTTCAATCAGACAAGTTCTAACTGCACACTCCTGCCACTGGGGTGCAGGGGAACCTTCTCCAAAAAAGTAGGCCTGGATTAGTGCTCAAGTTATACAAACAAAGCTAGATTCAGCAGGCTTGGATCTAGTCTATGCTACAGCAAACAAGGCTCACCAATTTCAGTAAAAAACAGTTCAACTATGCAGGCACTATAAGCCTTTAACCCAGAAATTCCCAGCTCAGAAGGGCAGAGTCCAGCCTCTCCTCCCACAAGAGTGCAGACCACGAACCTTCTTACTGGCCTGAAGCCCAAGTGCTTAAACCAGAACTAATACACTTTTAGAATAACAGACACTGAGCCCTCCATCAGCAGTTCCCAACTTAGAAAGATGTAAGCTGCCTGTCCTGCCACAACAGTGCAGACCACAAACCTTCTTAATGTAAAACAACTGGTCTGAAGCCCAAGTGCTTAAACCAAAAGGCTTAGACTGATAGCTACACTTTAATCAGGTTAATACTAAGCAGTAATAAATACAATTGAATACTTTTAAGAAGGCCTGGATTAGTGCTCAAGTTATGCAAACAAAGCTAGATTCAGCAGGCCTGGATCTAGTCTATGCTACAGAAAACAAGGCTCACCAATTTCAATAAGAAACAGTTCAAATATACAGGCACTATAAACCTTTAACCAGAAATTCCTAGCTCAGAAGGGCAGAGTCCAGCCTCTCCTCCCACAAGAGTGCAGACCATGAACCTTCTTAATGTAAAATAACTGGCCTGAAGCCCAAGTGCTTAAACCAGAACTAATACACTTTTTTAGAATACCAGACACTGAGCCTTCAATCAGCAGTTCCCAACTTAGAAGGATGTAAGCTACCTGTCCTGCCACAACAGTGCAGACCACAAACCTTCTTAATGTAAAACAACTGGTCTGAAGCCCAAGTGCTTAAACCAAAAGGCTTAGAATGATAGCTATACCAAGCAGTAATAAATACAATTGAGTACTTTTAAGATTACGCAAAAGCAAAATAAAGTAGGAAGAAACACAAATACAGTAATAGCAGATGAAAAAAGTGCACATTTTTTTTTTGAGTGAGCAAATGAGATGGGCCCAGGAGGAGTATCCAAATACAAATTTACAAGAGGGGCGGGCAGTTTCAAAGCCACCAAGATTAACACCAAAACAAAAGCAGGGAGGGTGGATGGGGAACTAACTGAAAAACAGAGCCACAACTTCCAGCTAGATCGTATTCGAAGCAAGACAAATAAATCAATTTAAATGCTGTATTATTTGAAAAAAGTACAAATTAAGATTTACTTAAATTCACTTATACATCCAGTTGATTTGATTTCATGTAGGTCTTAGCAGGCCAAAGCTCAGAGTTTAAGCAGAAAATAATTCAAAATGTACCACTTATATAAGGCAGGAACTGAATAACTATGAAGTAAACTACCCCCACTTATCACTGGCTATTCAAGAATTCTAACAAGCACTAACTGAAAAAACAGAGCCACAACTTCCAGCTAGATAGTATTCGAAGCAACACAAATAAATCAATTTAAATGCTGTATTATTTGAAAAAAGTGCAGATTAAGATTTACTTAACTTCACTTATATGTCCAGTTGATTTGATTTCATGTAGGTCTTAGCAGGCCAAGTTTTTAAGCAGAAAACAATTCAAAATGTCCCACTTATATAAGGCAGGAACCGAATAACAATTAATTAAACTACCCCCACTTATCACTGGCTATTCAAGAATTCTAACAAGCACTAACTGAAACAACAGAGCCACAACTTCAGCTAGATAGTATTCGAAGCAACACAAATAAATCAATTTAAATGCTGTATTATTTGAAAATGTGCAGATAAAGATTTACTTAAATTCACTTATACATCCAGTTGATTTGATTTCATGTAGGTGAATACATTTTACATTCATTAGATGTTCACAGACAATTATGTTTGTATTATCACAGATCAGATAAATTTAGAAAATCATATCAGTTATTTGCATCTTTTTTGGAAACAAGATTGAGTCAGTTACCAACGTAACTTTATCCAAATATGTCACAGATTGCATCTCCTTTGTTTATAACAAGTTTGGTCTGGCATCGCCAAAGCCTTTAAGAGCCTGTTCAGCCAGGTCTATGGCAACTTCTTCAGTTTTTTTTTATTCCGGTCTTCCATGGACAATATTTGTGCAGCTGCAACTTGAGCTAATATTCATACTTTTATTACTCATTACAAGTTGGATGTCATCTTTAGGGGAAGAGCAGCCTTCAGCTCAACACTGCTCTGGAATATCCTTCCTTAGAGTCCACCCAGGATTCAAGTAGCTGGGGACTGTGTCCCATGTTTTGAGGAATGAATGAAAATTGACAACTTCAGATAAAGAAGTTATGTACTCGCCATAATGTTCCATCAGTGTTGTCCATTTTCATTCATCCTCAACTCCCCTCCCTCCCACTGCCTAGCTCCTTTTTCTCTTGAGAACTTCTGGAAGAACGGGATATTATTATAGGAACCAAAGTTCCTACTGTTTGTACCCCATTTATTGACTTTCCATCTTAAAACTATAAATTAATTGCATCATACAACAAAAAGCAGCAAACAAGATCTGGGGAATGTGGGGGACTGCTGTAGTGTGGGTAAGGGAGGAGCTCAAGAGCTTGTACTATCTATGAGCTGTAAAAGAGCAGAAGTTATTCTGCTCTTCAGTAACTTGAACTGAAGCTAGTGTTGGCTGAATTTTGTTATTTGCTAGTAATTACAGGTGTGGGGGTAGCCACATTCTTTGATTTCCTGTCCTTGCATATTTAAACTGGTGCATGTGAAATAATTCCTACTTTAAAACCTCAGCTTGGCCAGCTAGAACTTGGTTATATTCAACTGGACGTATAAGAGAATTTAAGTACCTTCATCTGCACTTTTTTTTAAAAAATACAGTATTTAATTTGATTTAAACTGTGTATGAAGGAGTGCTGAAGGAATTTTTAACTGAAGTTATTCTGCTCTTCAGTAACTTGAACTGAAGCTAGTGTTGGCTGAATTTTGTTATTTGCTAGTAATTACAGGTGTGGGGGTAGCCACATTCTTTGATTTCCTGTCCTTGCATATTTAAACTGGTGCATGTGAAATAATTCCTGCTTTAAAACCTCAGCTTGGCCAGCTAGAACTTGGTTATATTCAACTGGACGTATAAGAGAATTTAAGTACCTTTATCTGCACTTTTTTTTTTTTAAAAATACAGTATTTAATTTGATTTAAACTGTGTATGAAGGAGTGTTGAAGGAATTTTTAACTGAAGTTATTCTGCTCTTCAGTAACTTGAACTGAAGCTAGTGTTGGCTGAATTTTGTTATTTGCTAGTAATTACAGGTGTGGGGGTAGCCACATTCTTTGATTTCCTGTCCTTGCATATTTAAACTGGTGCATGTGAAATAATTCCTGCTTTAAAACCTCAGCTTGGCCAGCTAGAACTTGGTTATATTCAACTGGACGTATAAGAGAATTTAAGTACCTTTATCTGCACTATTTTTTAAAAAATACAGTATTTAATTTGATTTAAACTGTGTATGAAGGAGTGTTGAAGGAATTTTTAACTGAAGTTATTCTGCTCTTCAGTAACTTGAACTGAAGCTAGTGTTGGCTGAATTTTGTTATTTGCTAGTAATTACAGGTGTGGGGGTAGCCACATTCTTTGATTTCCTGTCCTTGCATATTTAAACTGGTGCATGTGAAATAATTCCTGCTTTAAAACCTCAGCTTGGCCAGCTAGAACTTGGTTATATTCAACTGGACGTATAAGAGAATTTAAGTACCTTTATCTGCACTATTTTTTTAAAAAATACAGTATTTAATTTGATTTAAACTGTGTGTGAAGGAGTGTTGAAGGAATTTTAACTGAAGTTATTCTGCTCTTCAGTAACTTGAACTGAAGCTAGTGTTGGCTGAATTTTGTTATTTGCTAGTAATTACAGGTGTGGGGGTAGCCACATTCTTTGATTTCCTGTCCTTGCATATTTAAACTGGTGCATGTGAAATAATTCCTGCTTTAAAACCTCAGCTTGGCCAGCTAGAACTTGGTTATATTCAACTGGACGTATAAGAGAATTTAAGTACCTTTATCTGCACTATTTTTTAAAAAATACAGTATTTAATTTGATTTAAACTGTGTATGAAGGAGTGTTGAAGGAATTTTTAACTGAAGTTATTCTGCTCTTCAGTAACTTGAACTGAAGCTAGTGTTGGCTGAATTTTGTTATTTGCTAGTAATTACAGGTGTGGGGGTAGCCACATTCTTTGATTTCCTGTCCTTGCATATTTAAACTGGTGCATGTGAAATAATTCCTGCTTTAAAACCTCAGCTTGGCCAGCTAGAACTTGGTTATATTCAACTGGACGTATAAGAGAATTTAAGTACCTTTTATCTGCACTATTTTTTTTAAAAAATACAGTATTTAATTTGATTTAAACTGTGTATGAAGGAGTGTTGAAGGAATTTTTAACTGAAGTTATTCTGCTCTTCAGTTTTTCCCACCCACCCTGTTTTTGTTTTGCTGTTAATCTTAGTGGCATTGAAACTGCCCGCCCCTTAGCCTGCCTCTGGGCCCATCTCATTTGCTCACTCAACTGAGTGCAGTGAGATCATATTCTGATTTCAGGCACTCCTACTGTGTACAAAGAGAGCATCTGGGAAATAGAAAAAAAAAAATTAAGCTTATTTCCTGCCTTTCTTGTTAAGTGGGACAGACTATTTGTAGGCTTCTGAGCCCCCAAGCCCTTCTGTGTTTGAGGGAAGCCTTCTAGCTTGTTTTTTTTTCTTATAACTAGCCCGTTTTCTAGTTTCAGCACTCAAATCTGTTTCTTTGATCTCAGCACTTGTTCAAAAAAAAAATTTCATCTGCTTTTACTGTACTTGTGTTTCTACCTACTTCTTTTTACTTTTGCATCATCTTAAAATACTCAATTGTGTTTATTACTGCTTGGTGTAACTCATTCTAAGCCTTTTGGTTTAAACACTTGGGCTTCGGACCAGTTAGTTGTTTTGCACTGAGAGGGTTTGTGGTCTGCACTGTTGTGGCAGAACAGGTAGCTTACATCCTTCTAGGTTGAGAACTGCTGATTGAGGGCTCAGTGTCTGTTATTCTAAAAGTGTATTAATTCTGGTTTAAGCACTTGGGCTTTCAAGCCAGTTATTTTACATTAAGAGGGTTCGTGGTCTGCACTCTTGTGGGAGGAGAGGCTGGACTCTGCCCTTCTGAGTTGGGAATTTCTGGTTAAAGGCTTATAGTGCATGCATATCTGAACTGTTTCTTACTGAAGTTAGTGCCTTGTTTGCTGTGGCATAGACTGGATTCGGGCCTGCTGGATCTAGCTTTGTTTGTGTAACTTGAGCACTAATCCAGACATTCTCTAAAGTATTCAATGGTATTTATTACTGCTTGGTTGTAACTTGATTAAAGTGTAGCTATCATTCAAGTCTTTTGGATTAAGCACTTGGGCTTCAGACCAGTTGTTTTACATTAGGAAGGTTTGTGGCAAGCACTGTGGTGGCAGGACAGGTAGCTTTCATCCTTCTAAGTTGGGAACTGCTGATTGAGAGCCCAGTGTCCAAGTGTATTAGTTCTGGTTTAGGCACTTGGGCTTCAGGCCAGTTATTTTACATTAAGAAGGTTTGTGGTCTGCACTCTTGTGGGAGAAGAGGCTGGACTCTGCCCTTCTGAGCTGGGAATTTCTGGTTAAAGGTTTATAGTGCCTGAATATTTGAACTGTATCTTACTGAAATTGGTACACCTTGTTTGCTCTAGCATAGACTAGATCCAGGCCTGCTGAATCTAGCTTTGTTTATATGCTTGTTGTTTGTTTGCTTGTTATTTCCCTGGAAGCTAATTCCACCTAATACACAACTTCTCAGCGCTTCTGTGGATCACTAGTGATATCTGCATTGCTTACTGTACTTATTTCCTTGTTTCACTTGAAAGAAAGTTACTGTTTGTCGTTTTTGCATTTAGTTACTTGTAACACATTGCACTCAAGTTACCTGGCACTTGCTAACTAAAGCAATTATATAAGTCAGCACTAAAAATTAAAAGCACTACACCCTCACTCCCCACTGGCACTAGTTTTCAATTAAGGATTTCCCAATATTATTCTAGCATGTCCAAAGGTCAGTTGTCAATCTCCTCTCCGGTCCAGCTGGTGAATCTGGGAATCTTGAGGCAATGTTATAACTGCCTCATGTACACAGACAACCCTCTCCTCCTCCCACATAACACAAATACTTGCGAGAGATGCAGCTATTTAGCCAAACTAGAGGCTGAGCTCTCTCAACTCAGGACTGGCAAGACCAGACAGGAGGAGAAGGCAACTACACACACCACAAAACCAGCCTCACATAATGCTACCACTCCACTGAATCAAACACATAAACACACAAAGACATACTCGGAGGCTCTGAGTCAAAATTTACCTAAACAGCAGAGGCCTCCAAAGCAGACACCCAAACAACTGCTACCTCAAGACACCCCACAAGCAACACATAAACCACAAAAGCAGTGTGCAAGCAGTCACAGCCCTTAAGGCCAAATACAACACCAAGCATACTTGTCATAGGTGACTCCATAGTCAGACACACTGACGTCCCACTCACCAGGCTGAACAAGGAGAGGGTCACAGTAAGCTGCCTATCGGGCGCTAGAATCCGCCACATAACACAAGCACTGGTCACTCCACGGCAAGTACAAATATGACACAGTCATTGTCCGTGCTGGTGTGAACGACCTGAGACGTACCTCCCTGGACTACATGAAAAGAGACATAGAGGAGCTCTCTGATTATGTAGCCCAGGCAGGTATGACACTAACCCTGAGCAGTATCCTTCCTTCACCAAGAATGATGCCACAATATAGAGACAAGATGATCAGCTTTAACAATTGGCTTAATGTCTGGTGTCATTCAAAGGGGATCCAGTGTCTGTCTGCCTGGGATGACATGCCTGACAAGCCACGCTGCTTCGCAAGGGATGGCTTGCACCTGTCACCCCTGGGATTCCGGATATTGGCTAAGGCTCTTGCCACCCCCATAGTGCCTTTTTTAGGCAAGGCTCAAATTCTAAACCTACCACCCTAGAAAACAAAAATGGGAAGAAACTGAGGGTAATGCTGCTCAATGCCAGAAGTCTAAATCTCAAAATGCACGCACTCGAGGCCCTTCTCAGTATGGAGAACATCGATGTCTGTGCTGTAACTGAAACCTGGTTCAAGGCTCCTGAGAGCACCCGGCACTATTAGGTTTTACCTCATATCATGCGTTCGGCCCCAAAACCCGGACCACACCACAAAAGGAGGGGTGTATCCATATTCATAAAGGATACCCACACCTCCAGGTTGGTGGCAACGCATCTAAGCTTCGGAAACCATCCAGGTGCAACTAACCATAGGCAAAACTGCTCTACAAATTGTAGCATGCTACAGGCCACCCTCTCAAACTCAGGAACCCCACACAGCCTTCCTGAAGACACTGGAGGGTATAAATGTATCTCCAAACACCATCATATTGGGTGACTTCAACTACCCGAATATAGACTGGGAACATTACTCAAGCCCTAACTTTCTAGCCCAACGGTTCCTGGAGTTCATAAATTCAAATGCCATGGAACAGCTAGTCACTGTTCCCACGAGAGGAGAAAATATACTAGATCTCATTGTCACAAACATGGGGACAAAATGCTCCACACCGGAAGTATATCCCTCATTGGTGAGATCTGATCATAAACTAATCTCACTGGAAATCCACATCCCGCCCCCACCCCAAACAAAAAAGACCATAGTGAAGAACTTCTCTAAAGCAAACTTCACACTACTCAAGACTGGTGTGGTATCCTTCAAGGCCCCTGAGCCAGAGGAAACCACGAGCCAGAGGAAACCACAACCCAAGCTGCGGAAGCCCTTACAAATGCCTTCTATGAACACCTCCAGGACTGCATGGATCAGGCAATCCCAAATAAAACCAAGACTCTTTCCACAAAGGGCAAACGTCCAGTCTGGTGGACCCCAGCCATTAACAAACTTTACAATAAGAGGAGAAAGCTATTACATGATAGAACAAAATCCATAAAAGGGAAGTCACCCCTGATCATTATTAGTAAAAAAATACGAGCACTCATAAAATCAACTAAGGCCAATTTTGAGAGAAAAATTGCCATGGATTCAAAGGACAATCATAAGGCCTTTTTCAGCTATGTTAGGAACCTGGGTGGAAACTCCCAGATATGCTCACAATTAGTCCAAAATGATACAAAAATCACTGAACCCACAGACATTGCCAACATACTGGCAGACAGGTTCAGTGCAAACTTCACCCCTCTCCCCTAAAGGAGAGATAACTATCCCAGCCGAGTGTAGCCTCCCAGACATCTCAAATGCGCAGGTGAAAGCTGCTCTCTCTAAAGCTAAAAACACAGCATCAATGGGACCGGATGGTGTCCCCGGCTGTGTGCTACATGAGCTAAATGAGGAATTAAACCCGCACATAAGGCAGCTGTTTAATCTCAGCCCTACCACAGGATACGTGCCCAAGGAGTGGCGTACGGCAACTGTGGTCCCACTCCACAAAGGCGGCACCTCTACGGACCCTGGTAATTACCGCCCCATAAGCTTAACAAGTCTAGTCTGCAAAGCTATGGAGAGGATCATAATGGAGCTCATAAACAAAGATATAGGGGACTTGCAGACATTGGACCCGACCCAGTTTGGCTTTGTCAAGGGAAGATCATGCCTTTTGAACTTGGTTAACTTCTTCGAAACAGTCACCAAGGCCATTGATGAGGGAAAGGCAGTCCATACAGCCTACCTTGACCTTGCAAAGGCTTTCGACACAATACCCCACTCGGGTATTGTAGAAAAACTTACCAGCTTAAATGTAAACCCATATGTCACAAGATGGGTTGCAAACTGGCTTAAGGACAGAACCCACAGGGTTAGAGTTGCTGGCGCTGTGTCAGACTCCAAGCCAGTCACAAGTGGTGTCCCACAGGGCTCGGTCCTTGGCCCCCTATTGTTTGGCATCTACTTCTCAGAAGTACAGGCCAACATGGGAGGACTTTGGCTGACAAAGTTTGCAGATGACTGCAAACTGGGCGCCATGGTGGAAAGTGCATCGGACACGGATATCCTTCAGAAGGGACTCACGGAAACAGATAGCTGGTGCCAGAGCCATGGCCTGAAGTTAAACGCCAAAAAATGTATAGTCATACCCTTCGGGAAAAACAAGGTAACCCCAAGTTACCATATAGGTGGCAATCCACTAAGCACAGAAGAGGTTATCAGGGACCTGGGGACCCAGGTTGACAGTGGCCTTTCTTTTGACACTCACGTTGCTAAAGTGGTTAGAAAGACCTTCTACATTGCCCACCTGATCATGAAGGGATTCACATCCAGATCTAGTGAGGTCATTGTTCCGCTGTACTCTTCACTTATCAGACCAATGATAGAGTACAATGCCCCATTCGGGATGTATCTCACCCGACATCTGCAGCAATTGGAGAGACCCCAAAAGTTCCTCACCAAAAGGATAAAGGGACTCCAAAATCTGTCATATGCTGCCAGATTGAAGAAACTCCAGCTCTATTCAGTCGCATACCGTCTGCTCAGAGGTGACATATGCCTGACATACAAGGCCATGTCCAACCCAGAATTAATGGACATGCTCCACCTCAAAAAATCCAAATCCACCAAAACCACTAGAGCAAGCGACTTAAACCTTAGCACGGATATAAATAGGACGTGCTGGAGGGATAGATTTATCACTCAGAGACTCCCTATGCTGTGGAATAAAATCCCGGTCCATGTGAGGCAGAGCACCTCGCTGACTCTGTTCAAGAGAAATCTAGACCTGTGGATGGGAGATCGTAGGTTTACCCCGGGAATCATCTCTGTGTCACTGCTGGACAGAGGCACAACAAACTAATGGGCACAGTATTTTTTCATATAAGGGGTAGCGTAAGCCACAAAAATTTGGGCTAGGCTTATAAATGCCTTAGGGCAGATAGCCTAGTATAAACCTATGAACCGAGAACCCATATGATGAGGAAGAATAAAAATGAACAACACAGATGGAACATTATGGTGTACATAACTTTTTTTTTTTTTATTATGAATCCTTATATCCCACCCACCAGCACCAAATCGATGCAATATAATTTTATGCAGCATTCATTTTGAAAAACAACTTTTAATCTTTCAGCTACTGAAAATAACAGAAACTGTTACTAAAATTGAGCTAGTACCACAGACTAAATTAGTGGGCATTGTAATAGATGACAATCTTAAATTTGATCAACATATGTTTCTAGCAATTAGACCCAACAGAAACTTGGTTTCCTTTACAAGTTAAAAAGATGCCTTACAGATCCAGCAAGAAGAACCGTAGCCTCATCCTATTTGCTTCCAATCTTCTTATATGCCTCAGCTATCCTTAAAATCTAAGCTCTACAATAAAATCCAGACTAGCCTCCTTTATAACAAAGTAGCTAAATTTGCTATCAACTATGCACACCAAGGTCACCACTGCCAAACCTTAAAGCAGCTAAACTGGCTAGAGCTTAACAACTACATTAACAGCTATAAAATCCAGCTCAAACAATACATTACCCAATCCTGGTCATGTTCAGCACTAGGTTGTAACCTCTGTTGAAAGCACAAATGTTTTATTGCTTATCACTACCTTTTTTCCCCTCCTCTACTTGAATCATTACACCCCTAACAACTTTCCCTCCTGTACTTGAATCATTATATCCCTTTTCACACACCCACTCTTAAACAACACTTCGCATCTTGCTCTTTTTCTTACTGCGTCATTCACTGCTCTACCCCTGTCATGCATTCCTGTATACCCAAGTTATAAACCTTCTAGATACACCAATTTGGAACAGGCAGCCTAAATAGAACCAATTCTATACCATGCTCTATCAGTCATGTGCTACTGCTACTATCCTCCTATACACTACTAATATCTTCCATCTCCTACATAACTTTATAACTGAATCCATTATATCTCTTCAGCTTTTTACAAACCTATGCAATACTAAAAACCCCCTTCTTAATTTTATAACTTACTTCATTACATATCTTGAACTCTTTGCAAACTCTTTTTACTGAAATGTTAAGAACACTAAACCTCTATACAATAATGTTTTCCCTTTTCCCTTCTGCAGTATCAAACCATTTACTTCTGCAAGATTTTACAGCTGGAACAATTGTATAGACGTATAATGGCTGATTTAAATACTTTAGTGTGTGTGTGTGTGTGTATGTATATATATATATATATATATATATATATATATATATATATATATATATATATATATATTTTGTAATTATATTGTTGTTTCATGAGAAATGTTGCTCTTGTTTTTCTGAGAACTGTCTGAAATTCACTTGTTTATTTTATTTATTTATTGACATTTGATTATTGGGAAGGTCTGACTTGGTAGAAGCCCATTTTCAGCAGAGGCCTGGGGAGAAAAGTTCCAAATAAATACAAACATTATAAGAAAATAATTTATACAATCATCAAAAATAAAGCAAAAACATCTGCAGTTTAGTTATAACAAATTGGACATAATATAAAAACAATGGTAAATAATCTATACAGTGTATATGACAATCATTTAATATTTACAGAACTTTTAAACAGTTTGTAGAGAAATTAAAGGTAAGTTAGTATAATACAAACAGGACTTAACAATAGGAAGTAATGGAAAAAAACAGGCTAATGGTATACTTAGATAGTCAAAAAAGAATATTGGATAGCAGTAAGGAAGTAAGTGAAAAATGGAGAGTGAGGAAGTATAAGGAATGAAAAGGTACTTGATCACATTTAGGGATATATAGAAAGTCAAAAAACACAGCACCAAAAGAGAGATAAACATTCCTGCATCCAAAAATAAAATTACAAATAAAGCAGTCCACATGCAGGAAAGAAATGGCCACTACTGTTCGGTTCCTTTCAAATCCTCAATATTTCCAAACAGCAAGCACGAAGGAAACAAGTAATCCAAAAAATAAATAATTTATTAGCTAGCAAGTAAGCGCTTTCACCCAAAGGCTTTATCAAACTTCAACAATGCTGTTACAACCATATGCAAATATATATAGATGGGTAGAAGCTGATAGATCCAAGCAAATTAATTAGACATCAGGTGAGGCATATTAAAACCAATAACATACATAAATCACTGATAAAAACAAATAAAATTGGTATGCAAAAATTATTAAAATTTCTTTCAGAGATAAAAATACATCTCATTAATATATTCCAATTTTATATAAACAGGCAGGGTGTAGAACCATAAATATAGAGCAAAAAGAAATTTATATATAGCCATTTAATGTGGTCTGAACAACCTTTTCCTACGTAACATAGGTTTCACTTGTACCTTATCGTTCATACCAGGAAACCTATCTGCTCTAAACCTAATTATCCACCTTAACTCGCATTCTTGCAAGTAGGCATCTACATATCCACCTCTAAAGCTAGGAAATACCTGCTGTAACACACTGAATGTAAAATAATGATCTGCTCCCATATTTCTAATATGTTTGGCAAGAGCATTATGTTCAGATGCAGTCCTGATACTATAAACATGCTCTCTGATGCGCTCCCTAAGTTGCCTACAAGTTTTACCTATATAAAATGCTAAACAGGAAACGCATCGAGCAATATACACCACATTAGAACTGATGCAGCAAGTACAAGTATTAAATTTATATTCAACATTAGTTATAGGGTGTAAAATATTTTTCTAACATCTATATATTTACATTGATTACACTGTTGACAAGGTGTGGTGTTATAATCTCCTTTTACTCTAACTGTAGATGTGCAGACAGATCTATGACATAAAGTTCTTTTCAAGTTCTGTTTGTTTTTATAAGCAAAACTCTGACATGAACCTACTATATTATATAGTTCATCATCCAGACCCAAAACCTCCCAATGCTTATGAATAATATCCCTTATTGTACTAACATCTCTAGTAAAATATAAGGATAGCCTTAAATTCTTAGTTTGGACTGTAGTTGACGTAGATTCAGTACCTTCCCATTCGGAAAAATAGGGTTTCGCTACATTACCCCTAAGCTGGTCAACTGTCCTTCTATTCCTGTCTATCTCTCTAGGTCCATAGTGTCTTTCTAACAATCTTTTCCTGAGTGCTTCAATTTCTCGTTAATATCCCACTTATCCCACAGAGATGTATTTTTATCTCTGAAAGAAATTTTAATAATTTTTGCATAACAATTTTATTTGTTTTTATCAGTGATTTATGTATGTTATTGGTTTTAATATGCCTCACCTGATGTCTAATTAATTTGCTTGGATCTATCAGCTTCTACCCATCTATATATATTTGTATATGGTTGTAACAGCATTGTTGAAGTTTGATAAAGCCTTTGGGTGAAAGCGCTTACTTGCTAGCTAATAAATTATTTATTTTTTGGATTACTTGTTTCCTTCGTGCTTGCTGTTTGGAAATATTGAGGATTTGAAAGGAACCGAACAGTTCGTGGCCATTTCTTTCCTGCATGTGGACTGCTACATTTAGGGATATAGTTTATCCTGGTTTTGAGCAAGAACAGAGCCAGATTTTAGCTAGAAAGTCTTTTCAGAGTGGTTTTGAAAGATGGTAGGGAGGGTATAGACCTGATGGATACAGGCAGGGAGTTCCAGGCCTTAGCAACATTGTATGAGTACAGACAATGCCCAGTAGATTTGCTAGGTCTGTAGACAGACAGGAGTTTTTGGTCACTTCATTGCAATGTCCAACAGGGAACATAGTTGTGTAGAATGTGCTGGACAGGCAGACAGATGCTGGATAATTTTATAGGTGGTAAGATGTTGTGTATATGTTAGCTGATGTGACAGTTCTAACCAATTTAGGCTTTTCAGTGCTATACTGTGGTGGATTCTGAAAGGGCTACATGCTGCAAAATTAGCAGCTTTGTTATAGCATTGTTCAAGTTTTAATTTTTGTGAAGCCTGGAGGTTAGTAAGGATGGGAGCAGAGTGGGGAGGAGATAAATTGAGGCAGGCATAGTTTTAGTTGTGTCAACGTTTTTGGTTCTGTAAAACATCCCTAGTTTTTGATGAGTTTTTCTTATGCGGTTTTGTATGTGCAGATCAAATGTTAGATTATCATCACTATCACCCCTAATAGTTTGCTATTAGAAGTGACTTCAATAGTTGTATTATAGGTTCATAGGTTTATACTAGGCTATCTGCCCTAAGGCATTTATAAGCCTAGCCCAAATTATTGTGGCTTACGCCACCCCTTATATGAAAAAATACTGTGCCCATTAGTTTGTTGTGCCTCTGTCCAGCAGTGACCCAGAGATGATTCCCGGGGTAAACCTACGATCTCCCATCCACAGGTCTAGATTTCTCTTGAACAGAGTCAGCGAGGTGCTCTGCCTCACATGGACCGGGATTTTATTCCACAGCATAGGGAGTCTCTGAGTGATAAATCTATCCCTCCAGCACGTCCTATTTATATCCGTGCTAAGGTTTAAGTCGCTTGCTCTAGTGGTTTTGGTGGATTTGGATTTTTGAGGTGGAGCATGTCCATTAATTCCGGGTTGGACATGGCCTTGTATGTCAGGCACATGTCACCTCTGAGCAGACGGTATGCGACTGAATAGAGCTGGAGTTTCTTCAATCTGGCAGCATATGACAGATTTTGGAGTCCCTTTATCCTTTTGGTGAGGAACTTTTGGGGTCTCTCCAATTGCTGCAGATGTCGGGTGAGATACATCCCGAATGGGGCATTGTACTCGATCATTGGTCTGATAAGTGAAGAGTACAGGGGAACAATGACCTCACTAGATCTGGATGTGAATCCCTTCATGATCAGGTGGGCAATGTAGAAGGTCTTTCTAACCACTTTAGCAATGTGAGTGTCAAAAGAAAGGCCACTGTCAACCTGGGTCCCCAGGTCCCTGATAACCTCTTCTGTGCTTAGTGGATTGCCACCTATATGGTAGCTTGGGGTTACCTTGTTTTTCCCGAAGGGTATGACTATACATTTTTGGCGTTTAACTTCAGGCCATGGCTCTGGCACCAGCTATCTGTTTCCGTGAGTCCCTTCTGAAGGATATCAGTGTCCGATGCACTTTCCACTATGGCGCCCAGTTTGCAGTCATCTGCAAACTTTGTCAGCCAAAGTCCTCCCATGTTGGCCTGTACTTCTGAGAAGTAGATGCCAAACAATAGGGGGCCAAGGACCGAGCCCTGTGGGACACCACTTGTGACCGGCTTGGAGTCTGACACAGCGCCAGCAACTCTAACCCTGTGGGTTCTGTCCTTAAGCCAGTTTGCAACCCATCTTGTGACATATGGGTTTACATTTAAGCTGGTAAGTTTTTCTACAATACCGAGTGGGGTATTGTGTCGAAAGCCTTTGCAAGGTCAAGGTAGGCTGTATGGACTGCCTTTCCTCATCAATGGCCTTGGTGACTATTTCAAGAAGTCCACCAAGTTCAAAAGGCATGATCTTCCCTTGACAAAGCCAAACTGGGTCGGGTCCAATGTCTGCAAGTCCCCTATATCTTTGTTTATGAGCTCCATTATGATCCTCTCCATAGCTTTGCAGACTAGACTTGTTAAGCTTATGGGGCAGTAATTACCAGGGTCCGTGAGGCGCCACCTTTGTGGAGTGGGACCACAGTTGCCGTCGCCACTCCTTGGGCACGTATCCTGTGGTAAGGCTGAGATTAAGCAGCTGCCTTATGTGCGGGTTTAATTCCTCATTTAGCTCGTGTAGCACACAGCCGGGGACACCATCCGGTCCCATTGATGCTGTGTTTTAGCTTTAGAGAGAGCAGCTTTCACCTGCGCATTTGAGATGTCCGGGAGCCAACACTCGGCTGGGATAGTTATCTCCGCTTTAGGGGAGGGGGGTGAAGTTTGCACTGAACCTGTCTGCCAGTATGTTGGCAATGTCTGTGGGTTCAGTGATTTTTGTATCATTTTGGACTAATTCTGAGCATATCTGTGAGTTTCCACCCAGGTTCCTAACATAGCTGAAAAGGCCTTATGATTGTCCTTTGAATCCATGGCAATTTTTCTCTCAAAATTGGCCTTAGTTGATTTTATGAGTGCTCGTAATTTTTACTAATAATGATCAGGGGTGACTTCCTTTTATGGATTTTGTTCTATCATGTAATAGCTTTCTCCTCTTATTGTAAAGTTTGTTAATGGCTGGGGTCCACCAGACTGGACGCTTGCCCTTTGTGGAAAGAGTCTTGGTTTTATTTGGGATTGCCTGATCCATGCAGTCCTGGAGGTGTTCATAGAAGGCATTTGTAAGGGCTTCCAGCTTGGGTTGTGGTTTCCTCTGACTCAGGGGCCTTGAAGGATACCACACCAGTCTTGAGTAGTGTGAAGTTTGCTTTAGAGAAGTTCTTCACTATGGTCTTTTTGTTTGGGGTGGGGCGGGATGTGGATTTCCAGTGAGATTAGTTTATGATCAGATCTCACCAATGAGGGATATACTTCGTGTGGAGCATTTTGTCCCCATGTTTGTGACAATGAGATCTAGTATATTTTCTCCTCTCGTGGGAACAGTGACTAGCTGTTCCATGGCATTTGAATTTATGAACTCCAGGAACCGTTGGGCTAGAAAGTTAGGGCTTGAGTAATGTTCCCAGTCTATATTCGGGTAGTTGAAGTCACCCAATATGATGGTGTTTGGAGATACATTTATACCCTCCAGTGTCTTCAGGAAGGCTGTGTGGGGTTCCTGAGTTTGAGAGGGTGGCCTGTAGCATGCTACAATTTGTAGAGCAGTTTTGCCTATTGTTAGTTGCACCTGGATGGTTTCAAGCTTCATGCGTTGCCACCAACCTGGAGGTGTGAGTATCCTTTATGAATATGGATACACCCTCCTTTTGTGGAGTGGTCCGGGTTTTGGGGCCGGAACGCATGATATGAGGTAAAACCTAATAGTGCCGGGTGCTCTCAGGAGCCTTGAACCAGGTTTCAGTTACAGCACAGACATCGATGTTCTCCATACTGAGAAGGGCCTCGAGTGCGTGCATTTTGAGATTTAGACTTCTGGCATTGAGCAGCATTACCCTCAATTTCTTCCCATTTTTGTTTTCTAGGGTGGTAGGTTTAGAATTTGAGCCTTGCCTAAAAAGGCACTATGGGGTGGCAAGAGCCTTAGCCAATATCCGAATCCCAGGGTAACAGGTGCAAGCCGTCCCTTAAGCAGCGTGGCTTGTCAAGCATGTCATCCCAGGCAGACAGACACTGGATCCCCTTTGAATGACACCAGACATTAAGCCAATTGTTAAAGCTGATCATCTTGTCTCTATATTGTGGCATCATTCTTGGTGAAGGAAGGATACTGCTCAGGGTTAGGGTCATACCTGCCTGGGCTACATAATCAGAGAGCTCCTCTATGTCTCTTTTCATGCAGTCCAGGGAGGTACGTCTCAGGTCGCTCACACCAGCATGGACAATGACTGTGTCATATTTGTACTTGCTGTGGAGTGACCCGAGTGCTTGTGTTATGTGGCGGATTCTACGGCCCGATAGGCAGCTTACTGTGACCCTCTCCTTGTCCAGCCTGGTGAGTGGGACGCCAGTGTGTCTGACTATGGAGTCACCTATGACAAGTATGTTTGGTGTTGTATTTGGCCTTAAGGGCTGTGACTGCTTTGCACACTGCTTTTGTGGTTTATGTGTTGCTTGTGGGGTGTCTTGAGGTAGCAGTTGTTTGGGTGTCTGCTTTGGAGGCCTCTGCTGTTTAGGTAAATTTTTACTCAGAGCCTCCGAGTATGTCTTTGTGTGTTTATGTGTTTGATTCAGTGGAGTGGTAGCATTATGTGAGGCTGGTTTTGTGGTGTGTGTAGTTGCCTTCTCCTCCTGTCTGGTCTTGCCAGTCCTGAGTTGAGAGAGCTCAGCCTCCAGTTTGGCTAAATAGCTGCATCTCTCGCAAGTATTTGTGTTATGTGGGAGGAGGAGAGGGTTG
This sequence comes from Protopterus annectens, assembly GCF_019279795.1. Lineage (NCBI taxonomy): Eukaryota > Metazoa > Chordata > Ceratodontiformes > Protopteridae > Protopterus > Protopterus annectens. The sequence continues at coordinate 140,472,176 of NC_056742.1, read as the reverse complement.
TCTGTGTACATGAGGCAGTTATAACATTGCCTCAAGATTCCCAGATTCACCAGCTGGACCCCAGAGGAGATTGACAACTGACCTTTGGACATGCTAGAATAATATTGGGAAATCCTTAATTGAAAACAAGGGCCAGTGGGGAGTGAGGGTGTAGTGCTTTTAATTTTTAGTGCTGACTTATATAATTGCTTTAGTGAGCAAGTGCCAGGTAACTTGAGTGCAATGTGATGCAAGTAACTAAATGCAAAAACGACAAACAGTAACTTTCTTTCAAGTGAAACAAGGAAATAAGTACAGTAAGCAATGCAGATATCACTAGTGATCCACAGAAGCGCTGAGAAGTTGCGTATTAGGTGAATTAGCTTCCAGGGAAATAACAAGCAAACAAACAAGCAAACAAACAACAAGTATATAAACAAAGCTAGATTCAGTAGGCCTGGATCTAGTCTATGATAGAGCAAACAAGGTGAACCAATTTCAGTAAGATACAGTTCAAATATCAAGAGAGAGGACTTTAATTTTTTTTCATGAGAGAGGGATTTGGAGAAAAAAGTAGTAGTTTGGTCTTTTTTGGGGATGAGAATGAGTTGTGAGTTATGCAGCTTTTTTTAGTGGCTGTTTAAAGCTTCCCGAGTAAGTTTTCTGAGATGTACCATGTTGTCAGATGTGCAAATGAGAGTGGAGTCATCTGTGTATTGTGTTAGGATGGCATGTTGTGTAGAAGTCTAGAGTGCGTTGGTGAAAATGTTAAAGAGGAGGGAGCCAAGGACAGAGCCTTCTGGTACACCGGTGATACTGACTGATACCTATGGGACAGGTAGCTTTTGAGCCACAGAAGAGTGGGCTGAGAGAGACCTAGTGAGGACAATTAAAGTAGGAGTTTGCTTTGACAAACTGTAAAAAACTTTAGACAAGTCTAGAAATAAGGAAGTGACTAGTTTGCCATTATCTCTAGCTTTATTGACAGTCTCTATATAGGTTAGAAGGACAGTGGGTCCTTGGGAATGGAAGCCATGTTGTGCAGGGGATAGGAGTTCTACCTTCAGAAAATAGTCTAGCAATTGTTTCTGAATACATTTTTCAAGTATTTTGGTGATGGGAGATAAGATTGCTATAGGTCTAAAGTTATTGTCTGTTGAATTTTCTCCTTTGTGCAGAAGACTTTTTCCAGATAGAGGAAATGTGGGAAACCTGGACTGTCCTGTTTATAAGGATTGAGACAGGATAGGTAATGCTATTGGCTGCTATTTTAGGTTCTCGCTTGGAAGGTCATCAGCTGAAGAGCAGCATGTTTAAGTTTGAGTAGTTCTATATAGGATGTAGGCACAGATTTGAAGGTGAAAGTGGATATGGTGATATTTGGCTGTTGGGCAGGGAAGGGATTAGCTGTTGAGGAATCCCTAGTTGGAAATGCTATACTATTTATAAAGTAAGAGTTGAACAATATTCCATCTGGAGAAAGGTTTGGGTTGAATTTTTGGTCGGCAAGTAAGATTTCTTTAAAAGATGTCCAAAATGTTTTAGGGTTGTGTTTAGTATTATTCTGAAAGTTATTATAATATGTTTTTTTGTCTTCATTTATTTGCTTTTTAGTCCGATTGCAAAGCATTCTGAAGTTTTCAAGTATTGAGGTATTTTATATTTTTGCAGTTCTTTCCATGCTTTTTGTCTGTCCTGCATTAGCATCCTACTCTTTTTGGATAGCCAAATAGTATTATTTGTTTTCACGCTCTTCCTTCTAGGAGGTGCAAGGCTATTTAGGATATTTAAGAAAGTTGTACTGAATTCAAGTGCAGCATTGTCTAAGGGGAGGATTTTAGCAAGTTCCAGTTAATAGATGATAATGTTGTAATGAACATTTCTAGGTTAAACTTGGAAAGGTTACATGTTTTATAAATATACTGTTTAATTGGATGTGTGAGATGTCTAGTTATACAGATTGGGAGGTGATCACTCAGAGAGTCTGACATTGTACCTGTGGTGTAGTAATTGCTGGGGTCTGATACTAGGATCCAGTCTAATAAAGAATTTGATGTCTTGATATAATGTGTGGGCTATTAATTAGTTGTGTGAAACTATATAAGTTTATGCTAGCTATAGGGGTGTTAGAGTTATGTCCAACCAAAGTGACATTCACATCACCTAGTAATGCTATTTCTTGTAGAAATGTTATGGATATCCAATGTAGGATATCTTCCAGTATAGCTGTATTGTCACCAGGAGGGATATAAAGGACAATAATTCATATTTGTTTATAAATGTTTATTTTGTAGAAAGCAATAAGAAGCTCTTCGGAACTGAATTTTGGTGCAGCTTTGCTGTAAGGGGAAATGCAGTAGGTACTGGGAAATATTAAAGCAATACCACCACCTTTCCTCTTTATATCGTTATTATGGATGATATTATAGGCAAGAGGTATAACTTCAGAGTCATTTATGCAGGGTTTAAGCCAATCAGGCTTATGTTGAGAAACCCAGGAATGTAGTTCAGCAGTTTTATTTCTTATACTTCTAATATTTATTGCAGCAAAAAATTAGATCACCAGAGTTGGGAATTAGCTGTTGTTCGGTTACAGAAGTGTGTGGGAGAGAATTATCATTGTGTTCATTGTGATAGTTGAGGCCAGGATCAGGGTCAGGATCAGGGTGTATTTCTCCTCCTAGAAGGATTTTACTATGTTGGGGAATTATGCATTCTTGATTTTTGAAGAGAATTGTTGCACTTAATTTTGTTTTGGTTTGAGTTGAAGTGCAGTTAATCAGTCTATGGAATAAAGGTGAGGGGCAATATTAAATTGGTTTGGTGCAATGTGTGTAGAGTGTAAAGAGGAAGTATGGATAAGTGGTTGGGACAGAGCTAGAGAGAGATGTTACAAGATATTGAATCATGGTAGGAAGACAAATGGCACAATAGGAGGAGAAGAATAGAAGATACGCTGAAGAGTAGCATAACTAAGTACAGCTATCTGTATTTTACACATCTCAGGTAGTGAGGAAGAGGCAATGAAGAAGGCAACAGAAAGCTGCAGGACAGTAGGAGATTTAGTGATGGTAGATTCTGAGAGCTGGAAGAGGGTAGGTAAGGAGAGAAGTATTTTCTATAAAAGAAGAGAGGTAGGTTGTTTTGGTTTCTTCTCTGGAATGTAAGGGATATAATGTATTAGAGGCTAGAGTTTAAAGATGTAGTCAAAATAAGAAGAAATGAGGGTTTATTTGGGAAAAGAAAAAGATACAATGCAGAATAGATGGGTACTGTTTGGGGGGGGGGGTTGTGATTATAAATGGTCAAGGAAAAGGGGACAGTGGTCAACTTAGTAAGAGGTTCATAGAACTCCTGGAATATTACATGGGGACGTTCAGTCACAGAGCAGGCATCTATTTAACTGATTAAAGTTAATACACAGCAATATTTTTCATGCTAACATTAAACAATAACAACATTTTCAATAAGCTTGTAGGTGTAGGGCCTTGTGGCAGAGCTTCTGCAATATCAAGGTCAGATATAGTGACTGCAGGCTCTGCAATGATAGAAAAAATGTCTCTACTAAGCTGTTAAATTATACTTGGGCAATAAAGTTAGTACTATTTATACTAAAATGGAGATGGAGGAAGGACCACAGTAAGTCACAGCAAGAGAATACAGGGGAAAGATAAGGGTAATGTGGTTGTAGGACAGTGTACGAATGTTAGCTCAGAGTGGTTTCAGCAGGAAGTATGCTGGTAGAGAACTACAGTAATGTAGAGTAAATATACAGTTGTATCAAGCAAAGTATCAAAACATGGCACTACTCTGATAAACACAATATAACACCATCACTTACAAAACATTCATGGGATTCACCAGTACATCAAAAGATTGTAATATCTATATCTATATTTATACCTATATTTATATCTATATATCTGTCTATCTATAGATCTCTCTCTCATATGTGCGTGTGTATGTATCATATATATATATATATATATATAATATATAGGTATCTATACCTGTGTGTGTGTGTGTGTGTGTGTGTGTGTGTGTGTGTGTGTGTGTGTGTGTGTGTGTGTGTGTATATGTATATATATATATATATATATATATATATATATATATATATATATATATACATACATATACTCACATTATATACTTGTGTTAAAGGGAAACATGCTCTGCATACAAAAAGCTTAACCAGTCTGAATGAAAGTGTTACAAATATAACACTACCAAAGTCTTTTCACTGTTTTAAGCAGTCTTAGAACAAACAGAAATGATATAACATATGATGCATACCTGTTCTATGAAGGAAGATAGTGACCGAGTGTAAGAGGAGATATCACTGAGTGGGTATTTAGCAATACATTCTAATATAGAGACATTCCCAACATCAGGTCAATTTTTAAGTGAGAGCAATCGGGTTATAATCTAAACAAAGCAATTAACGAAGAGATAGAAGTAAATGGGTTGTCTGTCATTTCCTGAAACTAAATAACTGGCATATGCAGTATAGTCTACTGGTCAAGCAAAAGGGGACAGTGGCCAACTTAGTGAGTGGTCCATACAGTACCTGGACCATTACACAGGGATGTTCAAAACCACCAGAGCAGGCATGTATTCAACTGATTTAAAGATAATACGCAGCAAGGTTCTTCATAATAAATATGCTTACATTAAACAATGACAAAATTATCAATAAGCTTGTAGGTGTAGGGCCTTGTGGCTTGTTAATATAAATGTACTGTGGTTATTGGAAAGTATCACATTATTACTATAATGCTGAGGTGGAAGGTTTTTGGGAGCTTCTTGAATGTTACTGAGAATATACTCTTCCCTTTTCTTTATTTTTATAGGTTTAAAAGTAACGGGGCTCAGATGGCAAAAATAGTTAAATAAGTTAGAGTAAGAAGCCAAGACAGAGGAATAAATGTAACCGAAGCATACTTTTCATCCCCAGAGCATTAAAGAATGTTAGCAGAGGGTCAGAAAGAGGAGCACATCTTGTGTTGCCTTTTTACACTAGACCCTATATAGTTGGTGAAAGGGAAAGTTCTGTTTAATTTTAATTATTTACTAGGTTACATATCCATAATAAATCTGTTTTCATATGGTAAACCTAGAAAAAATGTAACTGAAGTATATTTTTAATTCTCAGAGCATTAGCAAATATTAGCAAGTTTTAAAATCATAGCCGGTCAGAAATAGGAGCACTTCCTTGTGTTTCACAACAAAAGGCCTTTATACAGCAGACTCTATATAGTTGATGAAAGGGAATAGATTACGTTTAATTATTTAATAGGTTATATACCCATAATAAATCTGCTTTCATAAAGCATAATAATAAATCTAGGAGGAATAGGGCTAAATTTGTGGACCCAAAGCATAGCCAATGAAAGGTAAAGATTCCTGCAGTCATTAATTTTACCCCGTTTAGTGTAAGGAGGTTATTCTAGTATTCTTTTAAAGTTCAAAGGAAGATACAATGACAGCATTCAGCCCTGAAGACTAGGCAAAGCAGGCATTCTCAGCTTGCATGTCAGGGGTCATTTGCATATATGTTAAGCAAATCTAATGTATACATGATATCATTGGCAAATGCGCATGCCTGTCAGTCATGTGTCAGTTGTATATGACATCACACCAATGTGTGTCAATCAAGCTAACCACACCCACACCTGCTCAGTTCTACCCAGGAGATGGGGTGGAAGAATTCACAATAACTGAAACATCTATGCAAATTACATTATTTTCTGCATGTCAACAGTGCATATACATTAAAATAAAATGTCTAAAACTATACCAACCACAAAAGGAAATGGTGTTCTTTTGCAATAGGTAACAAAAAAATAAATAAATAAAACAGCACTTTCAGACACACTTTGTTGAACAGTGTTACTGTTAGGGAAAGGGTTTTTTGTAAGTAATGCGTAGTGTTGGTAGGGATTGGATTAACATGAGAGTAAGGTGGTGTGGAGCATTTCATAAGTGTGTGTGTGTGTGTGTGTGTGTGTGTGTGTGTGTGTGTGTGTGTGTGTGTGTGTGTGTGTGTGTATATATATATATATATATATATATATATATATATATATATATATATATATATATATATATATATATACACTTCTAATTCCTCTAGGCTAGTAGCATTGGTCCTCATATCTCCAGTCCTTGACTGCAAACCCTACCAGGTGGGCTGGCATGCTTCTTAGGGATCATTACTCGAATCGAAACCACCTGAGTCATTGAACTCTGTCCCTCTATGTCATGAAGCAGGGGGCTGACATAATAGTTAAGGTATTCACCTCAAAAACACAAGGTGCAGGATTTGGTTGTCACCTTTGAAATGGAAACTGGCTAGGCTTAAAATGTCTCACAAAGGTAGTTAGCCAAGTACTAACCTATGAACAAAATGAAACCCAATCCTCCACATTGACTTTGGATAAGGCTTCTGAAGAACGTCTGTCTGCTTTTGTGCATTTACAAATGGCAGCTTTAATGGTATTCATTATAACATCCTGCTTATTCCAAAGATGCACCAACATTTCAAACAGTGGATAGATGAAATGGCATAATATAATGACAGTGACAGGTTGTTCATCAAGAGTAGTGGTTTTGTAGTCTGTAATCTCTGAGAGAAACATGGACACTGATGCTCATGTTCTCAAGTTACAAAAAGACTGCTAAAATACTAAAAATTGTAGTTTCCAATATGTCATTTTAATCACTGTTCAGTTTTTCTTTTCCAAGTATTATAACTGAAGTTTTAGCTCAAAATGTTTCAGAATTGTATAGTAGAATTTTACATTGAACATTATAGAAGGCCAACAGATTAGTCAGCACCTTCGTCCACCTCCTGCACTAATTGGTGTATCATAAATTTATATTTGTGTATATTTTACTATAAAATTATATTTACGCTTAATTTCAAATTTACACTGGGTTTAGTATCCATGTCTTCAATGGACAGGGGCAGCTAGTGAACTGAGATGTGTACAAGCCAATATCAAAACCACAAAATTCCTTTGGTATTGACATGTCAGCAATATTTTCGTAAGCTACAGGTAAGCTTGACCAGGTTTAAAATAATTCGTAGGATGATAGCATAGTAACCAGCTGTGAACCTCTCAATAAAATCTACTTACTATTCATAAATGCATATACTACTATACCTAGCATATACTACTAGTATATACTACTATACCTAGATTAACAGAATTTCCCTCTATCTTGAGTTTTACTTACTGATTGGCTCTCCAGACTCCTTGTTTTCTGGTGTAGCCCCCCAACCCCCACACATTACCTCACATCCTGTCTAAACCTAGAGAAGTGCCCTAGAACCCAGGGCACCATTTTTAAATCATTTACTCTATCTACTTGGTCTCCACTTGCCCCGCGGCTTTGTGATAGCGTGCTCATCAGGTAGGTCGCAGTATTTAAATGTGGCACTGCAGAATCTTGTCTTTTGTATTTACTACTGAATGAAAATGCCTTTACTGCAACAAACTATGTGTTAGAAGAAAGTGTACTGCGGATCAGAATGTAGCAAGTTTGTTTTTTGCTGCCCGTGCTCTCTCTCCATACTGCAAAGTCTGTTACACTGAATCTAACTGTAATCAAATACTGTCGAATGTTGCATTTATGTCCTGCTTCCACTGAATATTGCAACTTGTTGTGTAGAGTTGTATTGAAACAACCTGGATGCTGTTCCACTGTTCTAAAATTGTTACATTAGTAGCAGCTAGCAGTTTCATTAGCTCTTTGTATAAGTCTGCATTAGTGTGCATACGTATTGAAGGAGAACGCTTAGTGAGACTAGCTGTTTTATGTTTAGGGTCTCCGTGATTAAATGCAAGCTCAAATTTCTCTCATACACATTTTGGCTATAGACTATTGCCTTTCCCATGTCTGTCCAAACCAATGAAAAGAGTGCAGTACTTGTATCTTAATGCAGCAGAAATATTATTTGTAAGAGTAAACTGCCGATGTTGTTTAGCATTCTTTATACTGCTCTTTACATTATACCTTGTAACTCTGTCTGGCAGTTTAATCCGGTACTGCACACCCTTATAACCTCTCTTACCTTGCTTTTTTCTTATTTTCTCCTAGACTGCCCCCTAAAACTAATTGTAAACCAGCCAGTGTTCATCTTAATCAAGCAGTTAAACTGAACGATCCTAGCTACAAACGGCAATCAGCATATTGCCTCAATAAGTGTTAAGCAAAGTATGTAAATGCAATTTTTTACTGAGCTAAACTAAACTGTAACATCTAAAATAAAATCCTGCACACCTAGAAAAGTGTCAGTGAGCACACTATCATGGACGCCTTGCCCCCTAAAACTAATTGTAAACCAGCCAGTGTTCATCTTAATCAAGCAGTTAAACTGAACGATCCTAGCTACAAACGGCAATCAGCATATTGCCTCAATAAGTGTTAAGCAAAGTATGTAAATGCAATTTTTTACTGAGCTAAACTAAACTGTAACATCTAAAATAAAATCCTGCACACCTAGAAAAGTGTCAGTGAGCACACTATCATGGACGCCTTGCCTTTTCTTCCCTCTAGCTGGAACCTTATCCACTCGCCATCCATGACCCTACCAATGTGCTTTGCAATTTGAAAGTACTGTTTCAGGCATACCCTCCTCTCCTTTAATCCCTGTACACAATTACACAATTACTATAGACCCTAGCAAAAGGAAAGTTAAATAACAATATAGTATACTGCATATACTACTATACCTAGATTAACAGAGTTTCTCTCTATGTTGTGTTTTACTTACTGATTTGACTCTGCAGATTCCTTGGTTTCTGGCATAGCCTCGCTCCATTCGCCCTCGCTACACTTGGGCACACTTCGCTCACCTCCCACCCACCCTCCATATCATTAGCTTTATACCTATCCACTACCTCCACCCACCCTTAAACTCCTTCCCTTCCTGTACCTTGTACTACCTGCCACACCCCACTCTTAACTTCCTTAGCTTCTGTCACAGCTTATTTTTCCCCCTCCACCTATCTCACTACTTCCCCTCCCATTACTATCCACCTACCCCTTCTAAACTGTCAACTCAGTCACATTCAACACATAGGTATTTAATCGCTCAATTTTAAAATGTTTTTCCCTCTTCAAAAAGATGACAGTCTCAATGTTTTCTAGCCTGCTCTTACCCTCCTCCTATACACTATTACATCTCCTCCCACACCCCTAACCCCACCCATAATGTCCCCAGCAACCCTCACTCACACATCCCCCCTACCCTCAGCAACCTATGTGTATCTCAGCATCTATCCTTCCAATTAATATTCCCTAAAATAAAAATCCCTCCTTCCTACCCTCTTGCATCTAAGAATAAGTCAAAATACCTCAACAACTACCCACTAAAAATGAAACCATATTATTTTCCAAGGACCTTGCTGCTGTCAGGCAACAAACATCCCAACCCTGGTCCCACTGCATCCCCAACCACCACACCAAATACCTCTCCTAATACTAGCCAAACATCTACATCAAATAAACAAATTTCCTTCTATTCTATCAATACCCAAAGTGTCCTTAACAAACTAAGCCAGTTTCATGCTTGGGTATCTCATCATACCCCAGATGTTATCTCTGTAACTGAAACTTGGCTTAAACCCCAAAATCATGATAAAGACATTCTCCCCCTGGTTACAACATACTTTGCCAAGACAGCTTAAAAAGAAAACAAGGTGGAGTTGCCATAGTGTACTCTAATAACCTCACTCTCTTCCATCCTAAACAACCAATTCCCTCCTTTACATCTGCAGAAATACTGGCAGCAAACCTAAAACTTAATGAATTTACTATCCTAACAGTAGTAGCCATATATATCCCCCCAGGGGACAACATTCCCCTACTGGAAAATATACTTTCATATGTCTCCCAAAATATCCCTGATGAAACCATCCTTCTTGGAGACATAAACATTAATTGGCTGAACCTCTGCATTCCAAACTCTCCCCATCATATACATCTCTATGGATTTACACAACTAATCTCTCAACCTCCCCTTACCAATAAATCTCATTCCCCAAGCTCCCTGATAGACTGGATACTTGTTTCTAATCCCAGCAAATACCATAATCCAGAAACACTACCAGACGCTAGTGCTCAGATGTACCACTCATCTCTTTAAACCACACCGGCTTATCACCTGTTGCAAACGTTCCAGTTTTAACCCTGACCTGTTTAATACTCTCCTCTCTAGAATTATCTGGAACTTCCTTAAACAGCTCCCACTAGATGATGCAGTAAAAGCCTTCAACTCAACTTTCATTGACATCTTAAATTCTCAAGCTCTACCCAGAAAAGTGTGGACAAAAGCAAAAATCTCACCTTGGTTATCTACACACACCCATTTGTTTGTGTCTTTTGGCTTTTCCCGGTTAGGGGTTGCCACATCGGAACTCCGGTCCGCTAATGATTGGCAGTAGAGTTGTACGTGTTGGCTTGCCGGGCCCAACGCACAACCTTCAACGAAGGAACGCCCGTTGACACATGTCGCCACACAGAAGACGCTCTAACTGAGAATCGAACGGGCAACGTCTAACTGTGAGGTGACAACGCTACCGCAGCACCACCACCGCAGTACTATCTAAACACACCCATAACCAACCCAATTTGATTCAAAGAAATTCTGGAATGCTATAAACCAGATACTACATCCTGGAAACCCAACCTCACCAAACCCATATCCTGACAAGTCACCCGACTGCCAACACATTCAACATCTATTTCATTGAATCCATTTCTAAATTATTTAACCCCAACTCCTCTAACAATAACACTTCTAACCTCTCTGTACCTCCCACAACTACTAACTCAAAAAACTCCTTTACTTTCAAACCTGTTCCCACCAACTACATCAAAACTGAACTCTCTAAGCTTAAACCATGCTCAGTATCTGCAGGCAATATCCCTTCATATTTCCTGCAAACTCCCTTGCCATACCTGTATCTATTTTAATAAATCGCTCCATCTCTGAATCTAAAGTTCCATCTATCTGGAAACAATTCTACACTCTCTCCCTATACACAAAGGAAACTCCACAGAAATCTCTATGGTATGGCGGTAGCGTTGTTACCTCACAGCAAGAGGTTCTCCCGTTCGATTCTTGGCTGGGCTTGGGAGTGCCTTCTGTGTGGAGTCTGCATGTCCTCCCCATGGTTGGGTAGCATTCAAAAGACATGCATGCGTAAATGGGTGTGCCTTCGTTGAAGGTTGAGCGTCGAGCTGGCACCTCGGTGTCTCGTAAAAATCTACTGCCAATCATTAGCGGACCGGAGTTCCGCTATGGCGACCCCTTACCAGGAAAAGCCGAAAGACAAACAACAACTATCCTCTCTCCTCTCTCAAAAGTCCTTGAGAAATGCATACATAAGCAAGTTATGCATTATCTCATAAAGGGAGAATTGCTCACTCCTACACAGCATGGGTTCTGTCCCAAGCATAGTACCACCACAGCTCTACTATCCTTCCTCAGCACTATTTCTCTAGCCAAAGATGACCATAAACTCATATCTTGCCTACTCCTTGACCTATCAAAGGCTTTTGACACTGTCTGTCACTCACTGCTACATAACAAACTCACAGACCTTAACTTCTCTCCCAACACTATCTCATGGTTCTCTAGCTATCTCACTGAAGGGCACCAGTCAGTGAGATGGGACTCAACACTATCTACCCCCCCTCCCAGTAAGAGCAGGGGTGCCCCAAGGATCCATACTATTTTCAGCAACTCACTTCACTCTTCTTGTCCTCTGTCTATCATTGTCCAATATGCAGATGACTCTACAGTCATCACTATTGCTAACTCGCCCTCTGAACTCCTAAATACTACCCAGACATCCTTTAACTCTGTAGAGACATGGCTCGCAAATAACCAATTCATCCTCAACCTTAAAATACCAAAACTGCTACTCTTTCTTCCTAAATCTGTTAACCACATCAAGCCTTCCTTCTTCATAGCATCCCTAAACAATACCCCTATAGAAGTCGAATCTAGCACAAAACTGCTTGGCATTACCATTGATGATCAACTCAAATTTGATCTACACATTAACAATTGCATCAAAAAAAAAACACCAGAAACTAGGACTTCTGTAAAGGAATAACAAATTACTCACCCCTGAAGCTAAGGTTACTCTCTCTCATGCCTACCTACTACCCTGCTTAACCTACTGTTCCCAAATACTTACAAATCTGAACTCCTCCCTACTTACCAAACTATAATTGACCTATCATAAGATAGCCAGATTTGCAGCTCAACAAACATATACATCCCACCACTGTCTCTCCCTAAAATACCTGAACTGGCTCGAATTGCCTCACCTATTTCATACCATTCTAAAGCATCTTGCTTTCTGCCAAGCATGATCATCCCTCATCTCCCTCTACTGTCCTATCAGACAACTCCGAAGTGCAAACCGAGAACTATTAACTGTTTATAAACCCAAATCTAAGACAGGGTGCAACTTATACAGCTACCACCCCTCTATTGCATGGAACAAACTCCCACTTAAAATAAGTGGACCTGCCATTGCATTAACCCTCCCTGACCTTAACCAACCAAACTAGCCCTCTTTATTACAGTCCCTTTCCTTCTATGCAACTTTCAAAACTATTCTTTTATTCTGCTTTATGAACGTTAGATTAGCTAATTTTGTTAAACTTCAACATTTTATTTCTTATGCGCTAATTGTTATTATGCTGTTTGTTTGTAATGCATAATTCTGGCAACTACTGTATGTGATTTGTAACTTATTGAATATCACACTTGTAATTTTTGCATATTCTGGAGCTTTTCTCCCTGGGCCTCTGCTGAAAAAGGGCATTAGCTCAGTTGGACACTCCTGGTCAACAAGTGTAAAATAAAAATAAAATAAATAAAAATATAGCTGCATTTCATTGTATGATTGTTAGGCCCAGTATTAGGCTTGCATTTATTTCACAGAGATTCTGTGGGTGGTGCTTGAAGAAGCAGCAGTGAGTCTCAATACAATACTTAGCCAGATGCACTGCATCAGTCACTGAATTCAGTTTCACCAGATATTCAGTCATTTTGCATTTTAATGTACATCTCAGACTTCAATACATTTTTCATACAGATGACTCTTGGAAAAGGTGAAGTGAGTGTTCACATACTCAATTGCTTCTTTTTAAAACAAGTGAAAAAAAGTTTCCCTCACTTTATATTTTTTAGATCTTTGCATCTCTGGCACAGTCCCTAGTTATTTAATACAGCAATAAAACTGTTGCAGTTTTCTAATTTTTAAAATTACACTAAGCAGTATATGTACTGGGTTTTTTTGTATTTAAATGATAAGTATTGAGTTATAGATGCATTGTTCTGTCTCTTTTTGAAAATCAGTTATTTTTATGACCGCTCAACATTTCAGAAGCTTGTCAATTAAAAGCAAACATTAATTTAAATGGGCATGAGGCAATTATTTACATAAAGATACACCCCAGAAGTTTCTGCAGGTGTGGGCAGGAAATGACTGGTGATGAACTGATGTTGGGGACAGTTGAGAGCTATGCTTAACTAGTAAGTCATAATTATTTATTTACTTATTGAAACATTTGATTAGTGAAAATGATCAAAACAAGATTTCTGGAAAAATCTCATTAGCACATTTTTAGCTTTTTAGAGTTTGCACTTTTTGATATCAGCAAACTGTAAGGTGAAAGAAGACCGGTTACATATTCTAAAATCAGAAAGTAAGAGAGACGAGTGCTTTTACAGATGTAGCTAGCAACTCTTGATGAAAAAAATACTACTTCATTGTAGTTCAAAGTAAAACAAACAAAAAAAAAAAACATTATAGAATGTGTATTGCCTGTTTCTGGGGAACAGTTGTGCTACTTTGTATTAGTGCAGTACCTCACAGGTCACTCTGTGCAGATGCAGGCGTGGTCTTACTGATTGATGGGTAAAGGGGCGTGTCATATGGGAAGCATGCATGACTGACATCCATGCAGATGCGTCATGAATATTCATTGTCTATTCATACTTTACCCTTTTCTTCAATGCAGTGCGATCTTGGAGTTAGTATATTGAATTTGGGGGGGTTGAGAGGGCATACCCCCCACATGGGGGTTGCAGGGGGGGCTTGCCCCCCTGCAAAAGTGAAGGGAAAAAATAATATCTGTAGTTATAGTAGTATTTCTTCCTTCGTTTTTGCAGGAGGAAAAGTCCCCTGCATCCCCCTAATTAAATATACCAACTCCGAGATTGCAGTATATTGAGGAACATGGTAATTGCTAATACACAATGAATATTCATGCTGCCATTAGTATGAATATTGCTTGCGTTTACTAAGATGTCACCGAATGTTGGATGGTGGGCAGGGTTTAGCGTGACTTTCTACTGCGCATCTTGTGAGGTAATACAAAATCCCGCTATGCTTTTTTCCACTGCCAATGAGGAACAGAAACAATAGTGCCAGTATAATACATAAAGTAAAGTCAAATAGAGAAAAACACATACGATTCACACTATAATAACCCATTTATTTTTAAGATTTTTTTTTTTTAATTCTTTATACTTCAGTTGCTTAATCCAAAACTTATTTTACATAAAACATCTAGGGCCGGATTTATGAACGCCTCCACTAAGTGTACACTATCTGTATCCAAGAACATCCCTACCGCATTTTTTTTAAATGTTTATTCACTCAGAAAGATTAGACAAAATGTAGATGCAGTCTACACATTATAGTAACCTTTATGTATCCTCCACAATATTTAAGGTTGCAAGAAAATCGGTAGGAAAACTAAAATTAGGAAGAAGGTGGGAGTTGTGCATGTGTTGTCTATTCACTCCGAAAGGTGTACACTTAATGTAGGCATTCATGAATCCATCCCCTTAAGTATAGATAAACTATTATTCCAGCACTTCACACATATACAGCAGATGCTTTTAGGTCTGCAGCTATCTATTTCAGTACATAACCCAAGGGCTGGCTTTGAGCAAGTGGTTAGTACATGATTGCATATTTGTGAACACTTCAACTACAAACTGCTTGCTGCAGTAGAAATGCTTTCTGTAATGTTCCTTTAACACACACACACACACACACACACACACACACACACACACACACACACACACACACACACTTACTTTATGGATACTGCTATCTCTCTCTCAAATTCTAACCACAATACAGACTCCGCTCCAGCTCTCACATGCCATACTGAAAATACTCTTGATTTCAAATCATTGCCTACTACAACCATCAAACAGTACCTCAAAATAAATAAATAAAATAAAAGTCACCACCATAGCCCAAGATAACTTCCCCACAGAATATCTAAAACTACTAGCTGAAAACTTAGGTTACCCTGTCTCTATCTTAATTAACAGATCAATCCAGGAAGCATTCTTCCCCTCAGTTTGGAAAAAAATCCTTCATGCTATCACTACACAAAGTAAGCTCATCCTCTGATATTTCTAATTTCAGACCCATAGCTCTCACAAATCTTAGATAAGTGCATCTACTCAAAGCTGCTACTTTCCTCCTCAACCAAAATCTCCTCTCACTATGCCAATATGGCTTCCAACCCTCTGACAGCACCGACTCAGTTCTCCTCTCGTTTCTCAACACTGCAGTGACATTTAATTTTTAAATAAGCAATTAAAATTAACATTTTTTGTGTCATTTCACACGAGATACAAAAGTGGGAGAAACCTGAAGTTGGAGAAAATGGGGGCCTTTTGGCTGGAAACTAAGAACTGAACTGCTTACTCTTTTGTGTATGTTGAACTGCTTTTCTAGGGGCACGGGACAACCAATATGCTGACTTTGGAGAGAACTGATGCAATGGAGAACTTAAAACTATGTGCATGTTAAACTACCACATGCCAAGCACACAGAACTGAACTGCTTTCCCACCAACCAGGTACAAAGACTGTGTGTGTGCGCGTGTGTGTGTGTTTAATTGCTTAATGGAAAAAATCTTCAAAACTACACGGGTGCATTTTCAAGCAATGTGAGTTTCAAGACAAGTTTACTGTTGCTCATGCTCCCTCTGTTTTCAATGTTCAACTGTTTTGTGTAACAAATGGCTGCCAGTGTTTGTGCCATACAATTTTAAAGCAGTGTTAGTAGCAGAACAGGTAGTAGTCTTTCTATTGGTATAGAAGGCTTTGGGTTCTACTCCCACACTATGTAGATGGATTGCTGATACTACAGTGCGCTTTAAGGGGGGAGGGTATTGCACTCCTGAGCGTGTTGTCCTTTGGAAAACATGTTACATTGAGACCTGCATCTGTCTGTGTTAATGGTAGGTCCTGTCAGATATTTTACATCCACATCTGAGCTATCAAAAAGAGTAGAGGGGATTTCACCAATGCCCTGGCCAAATTTCCCCTTGTAGTATAAATACCAACTAGGGTCTCCCCTGAAAAGCCATTAATAATCCTTGTGGGACTAATCTGGTCAACAAAAGGTATTTAAATTAAAAATCTTATATTAAATCCATATCTCTGCCTTTATTTCAAAAGTAAAGAAGAAAATAGTATGCATGCTGACATTTTTGAGTAGGTTTTATGGTAACTGGGAGGAGAACGGCAAGAAAGAGAAGTATGGGACATCAGACTGGCTGTGGGTGGGGCTGCTCCATTTTCCTGCTTAGGGCCCCATTTGAATATGATCAGGCTCTGGGGCTCCATTTGAATATGATCAGGCTCTGCCTTTTTTCCTTCACAGACACTCCAAGACAGGCTTATCAGGCAATGCCCTCTTGTGGCTCAAATCTTACCTTTACCACAGAACTCAGAGTACAACATGGCTACAAGCCTCCTTCACATTCCTTCTTATTCCAGTCAGTGTCCACCAAGGATCGATCCTTGGCCCACTTCTTTTTAATGTATTCCTCTATAATCTACCCACTGCACTAATCAACTTCACTCTTATCCAGTACATAAATGACTTCATCAATCTATGATCTTCAAAAAGTCACACAGCATTCCATCACATCTGTAGAAACGTGGCTTCTGGAATTTAATCTAGTCCTAAACCTGAAAAAAAAAATTATGTTCTTTGCACTTAAACCAGTATCAACACTACTCAATCCTTTTACCCAACAATCATCAGACGGCACATTAGTTGAACTAGCCCACCAAACTAAACTACTTGGAATCGCTATTGATGAACTCCTAAAATTTAATCTACACATTCACCAAGTAACCCATAAGACCACGAAACATTAGTTGTGGTCTAATGACCCAAAAATGTTTATCTGATCAAGCATGGAAGCCAGCTGGTGCTACCTGCCTTATCCCTCCCCTGACATATGCCTTGGCAATCTTTCCAATCTACAATCAACAAAAATCACAAAATTTGAGGAATCATTCAACAAGATTTCAAAGTCTGCCACCAGCCTTCCTAAAAATCACACCACTGTGTATCTTTCAGATGGCTAAATTAGCTCAACTTCCCTAACCGCCTCAAACTCAACCAATTAGAATTTACACAAAAAATCCTCCACAAGGCACAAGCCTGTCCCTCCCTCAGCAGTCTACTTGTATACCCCTTCTTGGTCTATGCATTCATTTGAAAACATGTCTGGCAAATGTGACTCCTCGCATAACTATTATGGAGACTCACTATATGCTTTCCACATGGCAAAACGGTGAACTCTCTGCCAACCTTCATCCACTCAATAAATGCACCAAAAACCTTCAGACTGGATGCAAAATTCTTCCTTCTTGACACATGGCAATGTCACTGCTCTAAACCACTTGACTGGCTCTGACCCTCCCCCACCTCTCCCCAGACAGCATGCTGCTGCCACCAACTATAGGCCATCTGTTGTGTAGACTCACTTCTTCTAAACTAACCATCATAAGAATGTTCCCCTAATATATCACTGACCTTCTCAAGCTGCACATCTGCATATTAACCCAAACAAATCTCTCTCTGTCTAACCACTACATACCTCACCTTGTATATACTCTGCTGTATAGTCCTCATTAACTCAACACTCACAGAACTTCATCTCCGTCTCATCTTACACGAATCTTCTTCTCTATCCCTATCCAAGGTTCTCCTTTCCACTACACAGCAATATCTCTCTGTCTCTCTCTCTCTCTCTCTGTGTCTCTCTCTCTCTCTCTCTCTCTCTCTCTCTCTCTCTCTCTCTGTGTGTCGCTCTCTGTGTGTGTCTCTCTCTCTCTCTCTCCCTGTGTGTGTCTCTCTCTCTCTCTCTGTGTCTCTCTCTCTCTGTCTCTCTCTCTCTCTCTCTCTCTCTGTGTGTGTCTCTCTCTCTGTGTGTCTCTCTCTCTCTCTGTGTCTCTCTCTCTCTCTGTCTCTCTGTCTCTCTCTCTCTCTCTCTCTCTCTCTTCATTCTTTCACACTTTCATCAACCCAACATGGGCACCCAATAATCATTAACCCCTCACTACATGTGTGCCTAACTATCTCCAATATTGTCTTTGTATAAACATTTCTTTTGAAGTATGTGTATTGTACAGTGCAACCACCAAAACTGTCTTTGTATTAATTTCTTTATAAAAGTTTCACCTTAATGTATGTACACTAGAGTGCTACCTCCAATTTGTCTTTTGTATAATTTTTTAATAAAATTAAAACCACTTCAATGTATGTATAGTGCATATTGCAGTTAAGTCATTGCAGAATTTTTGATATGTCTTTTTTATTATCTTATAAATGCTTTTGATTTAATAGATGTTTTGCACATTGTCATAATAACTTTGTATATGTAACCATGGAAATTTACTCCCCAGACCTCTGCTAAAAAAAGAGTTTTAATTTCCAGCCAGACTTTACTTGTATGCAAATGTAAGTAAATACATACCAAATTCCCACCATGACCAGGTACGGACATAACCAGTACTAGCCACCAAGACCAATAATGCCCAGTAGCATACTGTCATAGGGATGCCAAATCCAGTTTTCCAATGAAGACAAAAAAAATGCCTGGAGGTGTTCTTTACTGCGTGGTGGTACTGCTGGAAATAAGGAACCCCAAAAGGTTGAAGGTGCAAAAAGGCTACAGAGATTCTGTCCTGTATGCTCAAAAAGACCCCTCAAGAAAGACTTAATCTGTGAAGTAGAATTGGTTGTTAATTATCATCTGTTAGAAATGGTGAACTAGGAATGCTAATTAAAATAAAATGTCCTTCTCAAAGTCTAGTAGTATGTGCTTATGTATTGGATTCTTGTTAAAGTTAACATAATTTTCCCTTAAAGAAAAATAAAATGGAAGTAATTACAGTGTATTCATGTCTGATGTATGCTAACAAATGTGCATGCCTTTAATAATGTTTCAGTCTCTGCTCCCCAGAAACTTTGTTTATATGTATTTCTGATGCACCCATTTTCACAATGTTTTATGCTGGACAAATGCCTAACAAAATCTAGCATGGAAAAGAACAACCATACCAAGGCTGAGACTGTCATGCATGTTTCTCCATATTTGGGACAAATCTGTGGGGCTAGATGATGGCCAATGAAAAATGTGAGTCATGTATGGCCAGAAACTGAGAAACAGGTAAGTATAAAGAAGAAAAGTTAGTCAGTCTATATCATAGACTGCAAAAAATCACAGTGATTATTTTAGCAGGCTGCATCTATCTACACATAAGCAACTTATTACTTATACAGAGGAAATGAAGAAACCGTTATGAAGCATACAGCTACGGTTATTGAGATTCATCTCAGACTATGTATGGTGATGGTGTACATCTTGTCGGCTACCACATGAAATGGAAAACAAATGTCAAATTATTCCAGATATCCTGTATTTGATTTTAAATTATATTAAGGTTGCTGATGAAACAAGGCATCTGTGCCAGAATATGCTATCACTACTGAAAGTCTATAGATCTCACTCTAAATAGTTGTATTTTTAAGTCATGACATTACATTTACAAGTAGTGACTTTTTAATGTGACAAGCTCCATAGCTCATCTAGCCACCAGAGTATAAATAATTGCAAAGGTTTTTTTTCTTTTTAGGTGGATTTCCAGGATGGCTACACACTGATCAACACCTTAACTTCAGTTCTCGCACTGTGGAAACAGAAACTGAGAAACAGCCAGTGGAAATTGTTAGCTTAAGTAAAATTCACTTACTGGCTAGTAAGTACACTACCTGCATGCATTCAAAAAATAAACTAAGAGAGCCTGAAAGAAAAATCAACTAGAAAAAATGAAGAGAAAACACTGTCTGGGAAGAATCCTGCAGATGTTCAGCAAAAATCAGTTCAAGCTCCAGCTATGGTGCAAGAGACGTCTTCTAGTAATCTAGAGGAAAAATAAGTCAAATGTGCATAGAGCTGATAAGTATAAATTAAATACTGAAGGAGTATATCAACTTGAATAACAAAAGCCTGGAAAAAATGGAAGCCACTTTAAACAGATATTCAGTTGAGATGATAACACTGCAAAAATCAGAGATCACTATTAAGAAAAAGCTGGCTGAGTATGAGATTGGTCAAGAAGAGATGTTTCAAAACATGGTAGAAATAGAGGCTAGAGCATGTAGGGAAAATCTGAGCTTTTCTGTTGTAACCAGAGAAACTAGAAGGAACAGACTGTATTAATTTTATGAAGGGACACATAAGTAACTGGAGTGGTATTCCACAGTAGGAATGGTTAATTCAAAGGGCACACTGTGTGTATGCACCAAATCTGTCCAAGAGAAAGGTGCCAAGACCTTTATTAGTAAAGATGCAAACCTACCATCATAAAAAGTTGATCCTGACAAAATTGTGGCAAAAGGGCAAAGTATTAAATGTTGGAGACAATAGAGTGTTTGTGGAAAATGATTATTTGCTGTACACGAAGCAGAAGAAGAACAGATTTATTCCGGTAATCGGGGAATGTCGAGAGACAGGTACGAGATTCCAGCTGATGTATCCATCTGTCTTCAGAATATTTTTTTCCTGGAGGATCAAAGTAATTTTTGATGCAGAACAGCCTAAGCAGGAAAAATAAAAGTTAGTAAAAAATGAGCTATTGAGCAGAAAGGAATTCTTATTATTATTCTTGTGATAATAAAGCACATGGAGAGACTTTGCCAGTGAAACCTTTTCCACCGTTCCAACAGAAAATGCTTAAGGGACAGAGAAAAGCACAGGAGTTGATCAGAAGAATCAGGAGTACCTTGGAATTGAACCTGAATCTGGAGTTAGGCAAGGGAGATTAACAGGAAGAAGACAAGCAACATGGAAATTAGTGAATAAATGCGTGACTGCAAAGCACTGATTACATTTGTGAAATACAGCTGTATAAGAATAAGTGGAAAGAGTGGACTTTTCTTGACTTTGTTAAACTTGCAGGGAACTGAAAAGCATTTGCCTGACTTCATGTTATTAATATTTGGAAGGACTGAGGGGAGGGGAAGAAAAACGAAAAAGGTAACTGTAAGTAAAATAATTTCTGTTCTTAACTGTATTTATATGAAACTTTTCACAATATAAATTGCATATTTTATAGTAAAGTATTTTTAGTTGTTCTTGTATCCATCCATCCGTCCACAACCCCTTTTTACCAGTTTTGCTCATGGGTTCATGCTGTCACCTCAACAGTGGCAAGCATCTAGAGCCCAAGGTGCACACTGCCAGGTGTCTAGCCCTGTTGTTCTTCCATATCACACACTTGCTTGCACACTCCTATCTATGACCAATTTATAGTGCCTAATCCAAAGTTATTAAAGTAAAGAGATGCATTTTTTTCTTCTTCCTCCTCCTTTATTTTTTGGTATTAGGAAATGTAGGGATTACAGTGCAAAAATAGAAGAAAAGCAAGACAAAGGCATGCTAAGTTAATAGACTGTAATCTTGAGTTGTTGAGGTGGGAGATGGCATTTAAAAGTACACATTTCATAATATATGGAGCTAATATATTTTTTCTTCCTTTTGCATAGATGAATATCTGGATTAAGACTGTTGGCTTAATATAATAACATTTTTTAACTGGAAACAAGTAAATATGAGAACACCGAATATAATGAAAATAATTCCATTAGCAGTAAATGTTTCTACTTGTCTTTCAGGCTGCAGTAGAGGACTACATTTTTCTTTACTGTTTTATGTTTCAATGAAGACAAGCTGATAAAAGGGCAATAAAATACATAACACTGGTCTTTTCAAGGCTAAAAGTTAATTGATTTTGAAAGCATGCAAGTTGTTTTCACATTGGGGGAATAAAGATTAAAAAAAAAAAGAACACACATCAGTTAGTGTAAATAGATGCACATATAATAACATGACTCTTAGCATGGATAACCTCAATTTCAGGTTAAACATGGTGTGTGTTAGAAGTTTTCTTTGGCACCAATTTTCCTATTAGGAAAGTTAAACTCCATTAGTTGAAGATGTACATGGTTATGTGTGTTTGTATTAAGTTAAAATATTATTATGGTGGTGTTCTTGTGTTTTTTTTTACTGTTTTTAATAAAGCGAAAAGTCTTGTAAAATGTGACATAGGTTCCAGTGTTGATAAGAAAAAAACTGTATAAAGGATTAACCTGCCAACAATTAATTGGTGCATGTATCACAAAAGCTGGAAATAGACATTTAAGAAAGCTGCTATATAGAATAGGTAGTAATAATGACATTTTACCATAATGCTGACACTTTCCATATTAACTTGTAATGTGAATGAAAGAATACTTAACTATATTAAGAAATGTAGAGTGCAAATAGCAATGCTACAGGAGACACATTTGGAAAGAAATGAGTATCTGAATTTGATAAAGAGAGGATTTCAAAATGGATATGCTGCAGAATGTCAGGGCAAAGGAAAGGAGGATTACTTGTATTAATTGCTAGAGGAGATCAAGTAGTGATATGACAAAACAATGATAATGTTAGATTTGTGATAGTAAGGGGCTACTGGCATGGGCTGAGGATTACACTGCCATGTTAACATATATTTCATCTAAAACTGCTATTGTAGACCTTAAAAATTGAGAAATAATTAGTTTTCAGCTGGGAATATTACTTATAGATGGGGACTGGATTTTGATTTGCAACAATGAGGATATATCTAGGAGGCCTAGAAGGGAACATATAACAAGAGAGCATATATTTATGAAGAAATTTATGAAAAGATTTGGTATAAAAGACATGAATTCAGTAGTGTGAACTTGGGGAAAATTTACATATTGTTCCCCAAGGTACAATAACTAGGATAGAAATTATATTTCACAGTAAATTTAACATGCATCAATAACTATTTCAGATCATGTGCCAGTAATTAAAATAAAAGTGTAGGTAATTAAGTAAAGATGAGACTCTGGTGCTTCACCACCTACTTGTTAAAAGGAGAGGACTTTAAGGAATGCTTTTTGGAAATTATCTGGGAGTTAAGGAAATAGATAGAAGGTACTCTAAATGTTATAGCTAGTGAGTGGGATAAAATTAAAGTGGAGTTTAAAAATATGGTAGAAATGAAAGAAAAACAGATCTGGTTAAGAAGCAATAAGAATTATTTAGATGGTCTGACAAAGGTTAAAGGATTATAAAATAAGGGTAATCTCACAGAAGAAGAAGAGACATAATTGCAAAGTGCTAAAGAGAAAATAGGGGAGTAAATGCATGAGTTTAGAAAGATTGCTGTTAAGCGATTTTCTTTTGATAATAACTCCAGAGCACAAAAATGTTTGGCACGACAACTTAGGCAACAGAAAGTAGAAAGGGTTGTTGCCAATTTGTGGGAGCCTATAATAAAGAAAATATCCAGAGATCCTGTAGAAGTATTAGAAATAATTTGGAAAGTTTATGAGCATTTGTATAAAGCAGAGAAGTGGGCAAATCAAGGAAAAGCCCAAATGGAAACATTTATGGAAGGCTTAATTTGGCCAGCTAAGAACTTGGTTATATTCAACTGGACGTATAAGAGAATTTAAGTACCTTTATCCGCACTTTTTTTAAAAAAAATACAGTATTTAATTTAATTTAAACTGTGTGAAGGAATATTTAACTCAAGTGGCAGTTATTCTGCTCTTTAGTAACTTGAACTAAAGCTAGTGTGTTATTTGCTAGTAATTACAGGTGTGGGGGTAGCCACATTCTTTGATTTCCTGTCCTTGCCTTTTTAAGTGGTGCATTGTGAAATTTTTATTGCTTAAAAACCTCAGCTTTGGCCAGCTAAGAACTTGGTTATATTCAACTGGACGTATAAGAGAATTTAAGTACCTTTATCTGCACTTTTTTTAAAAAAATACAGTATTTAATTTGATTTAAACTGTGTGAAGGAATATTTAACTCAAGTGGCAGTTATTCTGCTCTTCAGTTATTCCCACCCACCCTGTTTTTGTTTTGGTGTTAATCTTGGTGGCCTTGAAACTGCCCGCCCCTCAGCCTGCCTCTGGGCCCATCTCATTTGCTCACTCAACTGAGTGCAGTGAGATCATATTCTGATTTCAGGCACTCCTACTGTGTACAAAGAGAGCATCTGGGAAACAGACAAAAAAAATTAAGCTTATTTCCTGCCTTTCCTGTTAAGTGGTATAGACTATTTGTAGGCTTCTGAGCCCCCAGGCCCTTCTGTGTTTGAGGGAAGCCTTCTGGCTTGTTTTTTTTTCTTATAACTAACCAGTTTTCTAGTTTCAGCACTCAAATCTGTTTCTTTGATCTCAGCACTTGTTCAGATAATTTTTTTTTTTATCTGCTTTTACTGTACTTGTGTTTCTACCTACTTCATTTTACTTTTGCATCATCTCAAAAATACTCAATTGTATTTATTACTGCTTGGTGTAACTCATTCTAAGCCTTTTGGTTTAAACATTTGGGCTTCGGACCAGTTGTTTTGCACTGAGAGGGTTTGTGGTCTGCACTGTTGTGGCAGAACAGGTAGCTTACATCCTTCTAGGTTGGGAACTGCTGATTGAGGGCTCAGTGTCTGTTATTCTAAAAGTGTATTCATTCTGGTTTAAGCACTTGGGCTTTCAGGCCAGTTATTTTACATTAAGAGGGTTCGTGGTCTGCACTCTTGTGGGAGGAGAGGCTGGACTCTGCCCTTCTGAGCTGGGAATTTCTGGTTGAAGGCTTATAGTGCATGCATATCTGAACTGCTTCTTACTGAAGTTGGTGCGCCTTGTTTGCTGTGGCATAGACTGGATTTGGGCCTGCTGGATCTAGCTTTGTTTGTGTAACTTGAGCATTAATCCAGACATTCTCTAAAGTATTCAATTGTATTTATTACTGCTTGGTTGTAACTTGATTAAAGTGTAGCTATCATTCTAAGTCTTTTGGATTAAGAACTTGGGCTTCAGACCAGTTGTTTTACATTAGGAAGGTTTGTGGCAAGCACTGTGGTGGCAGGACAGGTAGCTTTCATCCTTCTAAGTTGGGAACTGCTGATTGAGAGCCCAGTGTCCAAGGGTATTAGTTCTGGTTTAGGCACTTGGGCTTCAGGCCAGTTATTTTACATTAAGAAGGTTCGTGGTCTGCACTCTTGTGGGAGAAGAGGCTGGACTCTGCCCTTCTGAGCTGGGAATTTCTGGTTAGAGGTTTATAGTGCCTGAATATTTTAACTGTATCTTACTGAAATTGGTACACCTTGTTTGCTCTAGCATAGACTAGATCCAGGCCTGCTGAATCTAGCTTTGTTTATATGCTTGTTGTTTGTTTGTTTGCTTGTTATTTCCCTGGAAGCTAATTCCACCTAATACGTGGCTTCTCAGCGCTTCTGTGGATCACTAGTGATATCTGCATTGCTTACTGTACTAGTTCCTTGTTTCACTTGAAAGAAAGTTACTGTTTGTCGTTTTTGCATTTAGTTACTTGTAACACATTGCACTCAAGTTACCTGGCACTTGCTCACTAAAGCAATTATATAAGTCAGCACTAAAAATTAAAAGCACTACACCCTCACTCCCCACTGGCCCTTGTTTTCAATTATTAAGGAATTCCCAATATTATTCTAGCATGTCCAAATGTCAGTTGTCAATCTCCTCTCCGGTCCAGCTGGTGAATCTGGGAATCTTGAGGCAATGTTATAACTGCCTCATGTACACAAACCCTCTCCTCCTCCCACATAACACAAATACTTGCGAGAGATGCAGCTATTTAGCCAAACTGGAGGCTGAGCTCTCTCAACTCAGGACTGGCAAGACCAGACAGGAGGAGAAGGCAACTACACACACCACAAAACCAGCCTCACATAATGCTACCACACCACTGAATCAAACACATAAACACACAAAGACATACTCGGAGGCTCTAAGTAAACATTTACCTAAACAGCAGAGGCCTCCAAAGCAGACACCCAAACAACTGCTACCTCAAGACACCCCACAAGCAACACATAAACCACAAAAGCAGTGTGCAAAGCAGTCACAGCCCTTGAGGCCAAATACAACACCAAACATACTTGTCATAGGTGACTCCATAGTCAGACACACTGACGTCCCACTCACCAGGCTGAACAAGGAGAGGGTCACAGTAAGCTGCCTATTGGGCGCTAGAATCCGCCACATAACACAAGCACTCTGGTCACTCCACGGCAAGTACAAATATGATACAGTCATTGTCCATGCTGGTGTGAACGACCTGAGACGTACCTCCCTGGACTACATGAAAAGAGACATAGAGGAGCTCTCTGATTATGTATCCCAGGCAGGTATGACCCTGACCCTGAGCAGTATCCTTCCTTCACCAAGAATGATGCCACAATATAGAGACAAGATGATCAGCTTTAACAATTGGCTTAATGTCTGGTGTCATTCAAAGGGGATCCAGTGTCTGTCTGCCTGGGATGACATGCTTGACAAGCCACGCTGCTTCGCAAGGGACGGCTTGCACCTGTCACCCTGGGATTCCGGGTATTGGCTAAGGCTCTTGCCACCCCATAGTGCCTTTTTAGGCAAGGCTCAAATTCT
This sequence comes from Protopterus annectens, assembly GCF_019279795.1. Classification (NCBI taxonomy): domain Eukaryota; kingdom Metazoa; phylum Chordata; order Ceratodontiformes; family Protopteridae; genus Protopterus; species Protopterus annectens. Next base: position 140,445,318 of record NC_056742.1, on the reverse strand, counting down.
AAACCTACCACCCTAGAAAACAAAAATGGGAAGAAACTGAGGGTAATGCTGCTCAATGCCAGAAGTCTAAATCTCAAAATGCACGCACTCGAGGCCCTTCTCAGTATGGAGAACATCGATGTCTGTGCTGTAACTGAAACCTGGTTCAAGGCTCCTGAAAGCACCCCAGCACTATTAGGTTTTACCTCATATCATGCGTTCCGGCCCCAAAACCCGGACCACACCACAAAAGGAGGGGGTGTATCCATATTCATAAAGGATACCCACACCTCCAGGTTGGTGGCAACGCATAAGCTTGGAAACCATCCAGGTGCAACTAACCATAGGCAAAACTGCTCTACAAATTGTAGCATGCTACAGGCCACCCTCTCAAACTCAGGAACCCCACATAGCCTTCCTGAAGACACTGGAGGGTATAAATGTATCTCCAAACACCATCATATTGGGTGACTTCAACTACCCGAATATAGACTGGGAACATTACTCAAGCCCTAACTTTCTAGCCCAACGGTTCCTGGAGTTCATAAATTCAAATGCCATGGAACAGCTAGTCACTGTTCCCACGAGAGGAGAAAATATACTAGATCTCATTATCACAAACATGGGGACAAAATGCTCCACACCGGAAGTATATCCCTCATTGGTGAGATCTGATCATAAACTAATCTCACTGGAAATCCACATCCCGCCCCCACCCCAAACAAAAAAGACCACAGTGAAGAACTTCTCTAAAGCCAACTTCACACTACTCAAGACTGGTGTGATATCCCTCAAGGCCCTTGAGCCAGTGGAAACCACAACCCAAGCTGCAGAAGCCCTTACAAATGCCTTCTATGAACACCTCCAGGACTGCATGGATCAGGCAATCCCAAATAAAACCAAGACTCTTTCCACAAAGGGCAAACGTCCAGTCTGGTGGACCCCAGCCATTAACAAACTTTACAATAAGAGGAGAAAGCTATTACATGATAGAACAAAATCCATAAAAGGGAAGTCACCCCTGATCATTATTAGTAAAAAAATACGAGCACTCATAAAATCAACTAAGGCCAATTTTGAGAGAAAAATTGCCATGGATTCAAAGGACAATCATAAGGCCTTTTCAGCTATGTTAGGAACCTGGGTGGAAACTCCCAGATATGCTCAGAATTATTCCAAAATGATACAAAAATCACTGAACCCACAGACATTGCCAACATACTGGCAGACAGGTTCAGTGCAAACTTCACCCCTCTCCCCTAAAGGAGAGATAACTATCCCAGCAGAGTGTAGCCTCCCAGACATCTCAAATGCGCAGGTGAAAGCTGCTCTCTAAAGCTAAAAACACAGCATCAATGGGACCGGATGGTGTCCCCGGCTGTGTGCTACACGAGCTAAATGAGGAATTAAACCCGCACATAAGGCAGCTGTTTAATCTCAGCCTTACCACAGGATACGTGCCCAAGGAGTGGCGTACGGCAACTGTGGTCCCACTCCACAAAGGCGGTGCCTCTACGGACCCTGGTAATTACCGCCCCATAAGCTTAACAAGTCTAGTCTGCAAAGCTATGGAGAGGGTCATAATGGAGCTCATAAACAAAGATATAGGGGACTTGCAGACATTGGACCCGACCCAGTTTGGCTTCGTCAAGGGCAGATCATGCCTTTTGAACTTGGTCGACTTCTTCGAAACAGTCACCAAGGCTATTGATGAGGGAAAGGCAGTCCATACAGCCTACCTTGACCTTGCAAAGGCCTTCGACACAATACCCCACTCAGGTATTGTAGAAAAGCTTACCAGCTTAAATGTAAACCCATATGTCACAAGATGGGTTGCAAACTGGCTTAAGGACAGAACCCACAGGGTTAGAGTTGCTGGCACTATGTCAGATTCCAAGCCGGTCACAAGCGGTGTCCCACAGGGCTCGGTCTTTGGCCCCTATTGTTCGGCATCTACTTCTCAGAAGTACAGGCCAACATGGGAGGACTTTGGCTGACAAAGTTTGCAGACGACTGCAAACTGGGTGCCATAGTGGAAAGTGCATCGGACACAGATATCCTTCAGAAGGGACTCACGGAAACAGATAGCTGGTGCCAGAGCCATGGCCTGAAGTTAAACGCCAAAAAATGTACATACCCTTCGGGAAAAACAAGGTAACCCCAAGCTATCCACTAAGCACAGAAGAGGTTATCAGGGACCTGGGGACCCAGGTTGACAGTGGCCTTTCTTTTGACACTCACATTGCTAAAGTGGTTAGAAAGACCTTCTACATTGCCCACCTGATCATGAAGGGATTCACATCCAGATCTAGTGAGGTCATTGTTCCCCTGTACTCTTCACTTATCAGACCAATGATCGAGTACAATGCCCTATTCGGGATGTATCGCACCCGACATCTGCAGCAATTGGAGAGACCCCAAAAGTTCCTCACCAAAAGGATAAAGGGACTCCAAAATCTGTCATATGCTGCCAGATTGAAGAAACTCCAGCTCTATTCAGTTGCATACCGTCTGCTCAGAGGTGACATGTGCCTGACATACAAGGCCATGTCCAACCCGGAATTAATGGACATGCTCCACCTCAAAAAATCCAAATCCACCAAAACCACTAGAGCAAGCGACTTGAACCTTAGCACGGATATAAATAGGACGTGCTGGAGGGATAGATTTATCACTCAGAGACTCCCTATGCTGTGGAATAAAATCCCGGTCCATGTGAGGCAGAGCACCTCACTGGCTCTGTTCAAGAGAAATCTTGACCTGTGGATGGGAGATCGTAGGTTTATCCCGGGAATCATCTCTGTGTCACTGCTGGACAGAGGCACAACAAACTAATGGGCACAGTATTTTTTCATATAAGGGGTGGCGTAAGCCACAAAAATTTGGGCTAGGCTTATAAATGCCTTAGGGCAGATAGCCTAGTATAAACCTATGAACCTATGAACCTATAAATATGTCAAGATTAGAGGTAGATGATGCTCAACAATTAATATTTAAGATAATAGGAGATGAGATAAAAATGGTGATGCATAATGAATCTGCAGGAAAGTCTCCACCCCCCCTTAAACAGCTTATCAACCCTAACTGCACACCTCTATCTGCTCCCAACCTTTGTAACTTTCTCTAACTCTCTAGACCTTGTCTCACATTAACTTCTCTATTCTAACACATCACATAATTCTTATCTGCATAATGTAATATTTCACATCTGGTGACAAAACAATTGTTAGTCCGTCTGAATGATGTAGGAATCTAAATCTGACAGACATAATGTTTAGTTTACTGTAGCAGATCCTTGTTTTTTATGTGTATGTTGCTTTGAATATTTTCTGTAAACCACTTGTTGATTCTTTACTTATTTTTGTAAATTATAGTCTATAGAACATGTGGAGCTTTTCTCCCTGGGCCTCCACTGAAAAAGGGCTACTTAGCTCAGTCAGACAAACCCGGTCAACAATCAATAAATAAATAAACAAATAATAGATGGTAAAGTTTGGAAGCTAGGAGGGAAGAAAATGATAAAGATCTGGAAGGTTTTGTTTAACAGTATTTTAAAATAAGGGAGGCACCAATAGCCTTCAGAAAAGCAGTGGTGGCAGTAATACCTAAAAACAGTAAAGACCCATCTGATTCAGTCTCATATAGGCCCATTTCAATTTTAA